>NC_077228.1:104647259-104787259 GCF_027887165.1 Monodelphis domestica
TGGCCCTTCGAGGGGCAGATGAGAGTGACATTACAAATGCCACAGCCTGGACATGTGAGTGAGCTCGAGTCCCTGTGTCCCCATCCTTCCTGCCTTAGCTTCTCACTCCTCCTCCAGCATTCACTCGAATCCCTTGGGTACCACATCCCCATCCCTATGCCTTCTTTGCTATCTGCAGGTGGCAAAGCAGGGCCCTGTGGTGCTTCCTGGGAATGCTGCATTATTCCATTTGCAGGGCATTACCCATGAATGCTCACCACACTGGTTATTTCTTAGATCCTGAGGCACCAACAAACCTGACTCTTTTCAATGTGGGCAGCCCTGAGACCCCAGCCCTGCTAGCATCCTGGAAGCCAAGTGGAGCACAGAGCTTTGAGCTTACTTTGTACCAGCTGCCGATGGGCAATATCACTCACTTTGCTATCCTCGCGGGCAATGTCACCAGCTATACCTTCTGGGGGCTGGAGCCAGGCACAGCTTACAGTTTGAGGGGCTGGTGGCATTGGGGAACCTTACCAGGCCTGGGCCCCCCAACCTTACTGCATGGACACGTGAGTAGCTATGCTTCTAGACCACTCACTCTGTGCTATCTTGGGAAGTGGAGAGTAATGTTTCTTGGGATGGCAGAGTAGCATTGAAGAGATGGAAAGAGTATCAGAGAATTTTATTTATTTATTTATTAAACCTTTACCTTCTGTCTTGGAATCAATACTAAGTATCAGTGTCAAGGCAGAAGAGCAGTAAAGGCTAAGTGATGGGTGTTAAGTGACTTGCCCAGGGTCATACAACTAGGAAGTGTCTGAGGCCAGATTTGAACCCAGATCCTCCAGACCTGGCTCTCAATCCACCAAGCCACCTCTCACATATCACTGCTCCAAGTATCATAGAATTTTTGAGCAGGTAGGGGATTTCAGAGGTCATCCAGTCCATGGCCCCCCTTGGACCCCTATAGCAAGACTTTGCCTATAGTGATATTCCTTCCCATGGAAGGGGAGCATAGAGGCAGTTTGTCAGTCTTGCTGGGATGCTTGTTCCTTTGTGGACCAATCCTGAATCTCATCCCTTGCCTGTGAGAGACTATGATGAAAGGAGAAAGGGTCCATGAGCTGCTCTTCTGAGCTCTGACTCTTTCCACGATGGGGAAAAGTAGCCTGCCCTTGCTCTCTTGACTTTAGACCTTTCTCAGCTTATTAATATTATTATTATTTTTGAGGATTGGGGAGGAGAAGCAGACTTTTGGGAAGGGGATCTAAGATCATTGCTGACAGCTCCAGGTCCTTCTCAGCTCTCTGTTCCCCCCCCCCCCCCACCCACCACTTCTGCTCTCTCTGCAGTTCCCTTGACTCCAACCATGGTAAATGTGACCAGTAAGGATCCAACAAGCTATGTGTATCCTGGGGCCAGGCATCGGGGAGCCAGGAGGGCTACCGAGTCACCCCTTCTCCAGGAAGGCGCTCCAGTGGGCACCAGGGCTGTAGGACCGGAGGTGAACAATATAAGTTTCTCCAATCTGACTCCAGGCACCAAGTACTGGGTGGAGATTGTCTCTTTAGCTGGGCCCCACCACTCCTCGGCAGCCAATGTCACCAGCTGGACCTGTGAGTGGAGAGAATCAGAGATGCTGGAAGGGAGGGGAACCATGTCAAGTCAACAAGTGTTTATTCATCACTCACCATGTGTCAGGCACTGGGCTGAGTGCTACGGGGACTAAGAAATAGGGGGGGGGGACAGTCCCTTCCCTGAAGGAGCTTACATTCAAATGGAGAAGACAACATGTAAAGCAAATATAAGATATATGTGAAATAGAAGGAAGGCAATAGCATCTGGGGCTTGCTGTGCCCGAAGGGGTCCAAGGGCATTCCTTTCTGAGTTTTTGTCAGTGTCTCAAGTCTCATTTTGAAAGTGTTTGCCATCTGGGTTAGAAGGGCAGGGTTTGCTGAAACTGAGATAGGATGCCTTCATATTCTCCCCAAATTGGTTGTGTCTTTGTTTCCCTTTCTTGCTTTGTCCACCCAATTTCCCTGGATGACACTAGAGTGAACCAGAGGCTCCAGTGGACATTGGAGTCTTATGGGAGGGACCTTGGTGCCAGGTTATATATGCATGACCTTCTCTCTCTTTCTCTCTCCTCTGTCTCTCTCTCTCTGTCTCTCTCTCTGTCTCTGTCTCTTTCTGTCTCTCTGTCTCTGCCTCTCTTTTTCTCTCTGTCTCTCTCTCTGTCTCTGTCTCTCTCTGTCTGTCTCTCTCTCCTTCTCTCTCTGTCTCTTTCCTCTCTCTGTCTCCTCTCTCTGTCTCTTCTCTTTCTCCTTCTCTCTCTCTCCTTCTCTCTCTCTCTGTCTCTGTCACTCTCTGTCTCTCTCTGTCTCTGTCTCTCTGTCTCTCTGTGTCTCTCCCTCTCTCTCCCTCCCTCCCCCCCCACCCCCCTCTCTCTCTCTCTCTCTCTCTCTCCCCCTCTCCCTCCCTCCAGCCCCCCTGGTGCCCAAGGAGCTGTCGGTGACAATGCAAGGGGACAATGCCATGGTGACTTTGACTTGGGATGCTGCCCCCAAAGGGACAGGGGAAATGCCAAGCCAACTCTTTGAGTCTGGGCATGTACTCCAAAAGCAACCTGTGTCCTTGGGCCAAGCCGCCTCATCCTAAGGGACCTGATTCCTGGGGGTACTTTCTCCCTCTCTGTGCTGTGTCAAGTTGGACCTCTCAAAGCTTCTACCAGCCCCATAGTGCTGCTCATTGGTAAGTTGTATTTCTTGGTGACTGGGCAGGGCCAGGTGAGTTCTAGTCCAAGTTAGTACAAGTACCCACTCTGGGTCCTAACCCAGGTCCATGCTAATGCCTCTCCTACTGGCATTGTACTTTATGCCTTTCAAGGTAGGTAGTGATGCCAAGCTTTGTGTGATGTGCCCCTTAATGGGGGCACAGGTACCCAATCTCTTTATTCCTTTTGATTGGAAGATCTATTACTTGCCCACACATGGATATCTAGTTCATTGAGGGGCATTACATAGGCAGCAGAGGCCACAAGATGATGAATCTCTGGTCTTTATAGAGCCCAGGCCAGTGGAAGATGTACAGTGCCAACCTGAAGCCACCCACCTGGCACTGAACTGGACAGTACCTGGAGGAGAAGTGGGCACCTGTCTAGTGGTGGCAGAGCGGCTGGTGACTGGAGGGAAAACACAACCTGTCTTCAGTGCCAACACTACCCAGAATGCTGTCCTGCTCTCTGGCTTGATACCAGCCACTTCCTACCGCCTTAGCCTCACCTTACTGGGGAGAAATGGCCTGTGGAGTCAAATGGTCACTTTGCTATGTACCACCTCTCCAGAAGGTAGGCATGTACTCTATAGGCTCCCCTCTCCCTGACTTGTCCCCTCCCAGTGCCATTGAACAAAATGACAGAACCAGAGAATAGAAAGGGAACTCTGAGGTCACCCAAACTAACAGTTGGTGCAGCTGGGTGATGCAGTGGCTAGAGCACTGGGCTTGGAGGCAAGAAAACCTGAGTTAAAATCTAGCCTCAGATAGTTACTGTTTGCCTCAGTTTCCTCATCTGTCAAGTAATCTGGAGAAGGAAATGGCAAACCACTCCAGGAACTTTGTTAAGAAAACCCCAAATGGGGTTTTGGTTTTAAATAATTACTTTATTACAAAAATGAATAATATGGAAATAGGATTAAAGTGCTAATATATATATATATATATTTTTTATCCCAGAGAAATTGCTTGTCACCTCCAGGAGAGGGGAGGGAAGAGGGGAAGGAGACAACAAGAATCATGTAACCATGGGAAAGAAAGAAAACCCCAAATGGGATCATGAAGAGTCAGATATAATTGAAAAATGACTAAACAAAAAACCCCACTAAGAGAAAAAAACTTTCCCATCCCAAGTAGGAGGAAATTCTACAGATTAGGTACTAATATCTTCTCCCTGGCACTGCCCTTCCGGACTTTAGTTTGTTATCAGTTTCCTTATCTATAAAATTGGAGCACAGACTAGATTTTTTCTTTTTAATATAGTTTTCTTTTATTAAATAGATTATTATTGTTATTTGGTTGTTTTAGTTATGTTTGATCCTTCCTGACCCCATTTAGGGTTTTCTTGGTAAAAATTCTGGACTGGACATTTCTTTCTGCAGCACATTTTACAAGTGAAGAAATTGGGGGCAGCTGGGTCCTGGGTTCAAATTTGGCCTCAGACACTTCCTAGCTGGGTGACCCTGGGCAAGTTACTTAACCCCCATTGCCTAGCCCTTACCACTCTTCTGCCTTGGAACCAGTACACAGCATTGATTCCAAGACGGAAGGTGAGGGTTTAAAAAAACAAACAAACAAGTGAAGAAACTTAGGCCAACAGGGTGAAGTGACTTGCCCAGGGGTCACAAAGCTAATAAGTAAGGTCTAATTTGAATGAATTCATCAATGAGTATCCCTGACTTCAGGCTAGGTATTCTATCCACTTTGCCTCCTAGTTGCCTCCTGTATGTGTAAAAATTTTTTTTAATTCATTTAAAAAATTCTTGAGAGCCAAATTTTCTTTGTCTCTTCTTGAGAAGGCAAGTTTTAAAAAAAATATTGATTATACATGGGATGCCATGCAAAACATATTTCCATATTAGCATAGGCTACATTAAGAAAAATCAAATTTCATTTTTATTTTCAAGAGAAGTTCCTTCCGTCTCTCCAGCCTACTTCTTCCCTTTCCCTCTCCCTCCCCCATTGAGAAAAACAAGAAAAACAAAAGCCCTGTTAGAACCAGGTATATAGTCAAGCAAAATCACCTCTGGCCTCGATTTCCAAGGTCTATTAAGGCTGTAAGTCCTATGGACTCAAATTCTTTCCATTGCCCTTTTCCCTTGGAATCTGGCTCTTATGACAATTGTCAGTCGCCTCCAAGTCAGTGTCATTGTTCTGAGGCTCCCTTCCCCATTATTGCATTTTGATCTTTTCCCACCTCTGCCTTTAGCCTGGCACCTCCCAGAGATGGCAGCTGCCCCTCGTTTAGAGCCTGAGGCAGGGGCTGGGGTGGTGATCACTCGTGACATGTTTGGTGAGGACAATGGGCAGATCCAATGGTACGGTGTTATTGCCACCACTAACGCCTCAGGTAAGTGTCTGGGTATGAGGTGTAGCTCTGGAGACACTGGCTACCATCTAACCTTGGGGGTGGGATGGGAACCCCCTCGAGGAACTGTGGTCTAAGGGTGGGACATGCTAGAGAGAAGACTTCTAGAGAAGAGCAGGCAGACTCCCTATTCAGCGGGCATTCAATGGTGGGTACTCCCGGAGTTGTGCTGGGCTGAGGGGGGCTCCCAAAAATCTCTTGAGGAAGAGGGGCAGGCAATAAAGAAATGTGGACGTAGCTCTGGGAAAGGTGAGGAAGACAGGGCGGAGAAGAGAGAGTCTAGAACTCCCAGAGCTGGTTTGGATATAACATGGAGAGTTATATGGTGGGTGGAGGTCATCGACTGAAAGAGGAGGTCTACGGAGAGGAAAGCAACCCCTTTATGGAGATGTGTTCCTCTGCATTGACACATTCATGCCCTCTCTCTGCCTGCTCTCCCATTTCCCAGTGGTCCAGCCATCCCAGGAAACCATTTCCCACACTTGGTATGACCACTACTACCGAGGACTTGACTCCTACTTGGCTGTCTTGCTGCCTTCCCCCTTCCGCCCAGGTCCATGGGCGATGCCCCGATCTTGGACGGTGCCTGTGGGCACCGAGGACTGTGGCCAGACCCAGCAGACCTGTAACGGGAAGCTCAAGCCCGATGCCCAGTACAGGTGAGGGTGGATGCAGAAAGGGAGGAGGTGGGAATGGAGAGAGCCTGGTTCAGCCCATCGGGCTAGGGAGACTCACACACACCTCAGATCTGCCTGGTTCTTTGGGTTCTGGGAGTTTGCCAGCTGCCTTATTTATTCTTTGTGTTCTGGAGTTTGCCAGCTGTTCCTGCCCTTCTGGGAAGAGAGGATGGAAACAACGTTAGGGGAGCCTTATCCACAAGAGCAAAGGCCAGGTGGCATCCCATGGCCCTGGGAAATGCCGAGCGCTCAGTAACATCTAGTTCAGTCTCCCCGTTGGGGAATTTCTCCTCTTCCCTTGAACTTCTGCCTTGAATAAATAACCCAGGCTCTGCGTCTACAGGTTCAGCATTGCAGCCTTTACCAGTTCTGACCCGGTCAACCCGACCGTCTCCTTTACAGCCTTCTCAGGTGAGCAGTTCCAGGGAATAGCTGGTACAGCTGGCATGGGAACCAGGGGAGGGCAAGAGAACATTTATAGATTCTCCTTATGTGGCTCATTTCCAGCATGAGGGATGAGATGGAGCATTTCCCACGAATGGTCTTTACCAATATATATCATTCCATATATGGTGGTGGTTCAGTCGTTTTCAGTCATGTCCAACTCTTCATGGCCTGCCACTTGGGATTTTCTTGGCAAAGATACTGGAGTGATGGGCCACTTCCCTCTCCAGCTCCTTTTACAGATGAGGAAACTGAGGCCAACAGGGTTCAATGACTTGTCTGGGATCATGTAGCTAGCAGGTATCTGAATTGAATAATATAATATATATATGAGAGGTGAGGACCTTTTCCTATCTCATTATTAGGCACCATTGAATAATGGGAGGGACTACTAGTTGGCATAGTGGATAGAGTGCCTGGTATACAATGGGATGAAAAGGGAGGCAGAGAGACCTACACACACACACACACACACACACACACACACACACACACACACACACACACAATGAATGGGGAAAAAAGAGAAAGAAGGAGATATGAGAACAGAGGAAGAAAGAGAAAAAGGGAGGGAGAGAGGAAGGGGGAGAGACAGACAAGAGGGAAGAAGTGGAAAAGGATGAGGGAAGGGAGGAGAGATTATATATTATATTATTTGCCAAAAAAGTCTTATTACAGTTGAAACTTCTAAAGTTTAAAGGAAGGAACAGACGATCAAAGCCTAGTTTCAAATCCTGCATCATACACTAGTTGTGTGACATGAAGCAGATCTCTTCTGGCTCTCTGCAGCTTAGTTTCCTCATCTGCTGAATGGTACCATAGTGATGGTGGGGGGATTCCACTTGGTGGCCTTTAAAGTCTATTCTAGCCCCAAACCCCGCGGTCCTGTGACGCCAGGACTCTGGTCGCTCTCCCCCCTATTCCCCCAGGTCTGGGTGTTTCATGGTGTCTGAGGGTTCTAGAATGCCCGGGTTAGAAGGGACTGTTTACCCTGTTACTTCTCCCATGGTTGCCAGTGGAGGAGAGGGAGCACCCCCAAGAGCCGAGGTCAGGGCAGACCTGAGCTTGGGAGCTCCCATTCAGGATACGGTCTAGCCTCTACTGGAGGGACAAAGGCAGAGGGAGCCTTAGTGCCCGGAGCTGGGAGGAGGCTGCTTATTTGTTTGAGCGTTTCCCAGCTTCTGGTGTTAGCATGATGCTGGTGGGGGGCAGGGGGTAGCCTTCTCCGTGAGCTAGCTGAAGATGCCTAGACTTGGGTGGTTGGCTGGGCACAGCCTCTGAAGCAGTGTCTTTTCTTCACCCTCCTCAGAACCCCGTGCCAGTGTCTCGGGGGCATCGGTGCCACTCCTGGTGGCGTCTGGCATCGTCTCAGGTTGTCTCTTTACCCTGTGCGCCGTGCTAGGCCTGCTGTGCTGGAGACGCGTGTGGGCTGAAAGGTAGGCCTTGTGGCAGGGAGAAGGGAAGGGGAGACAGGCAGAGGGGCTCCCCATGGACTCCAACTGTGGTTCTGGGGATGTGGTCCTGGTGATGGATGTCAAATCCAGGCGGCCAGAGAGCAGAAGCTTCTTTAATCGAGGGTGGGTGTTACTCCAGCTATCGGGTCCTCTCTCAGCTGACTTCTCTTTTTAGGGCAGAAAAGAATCACTTCTCCCAAGAGATGACACCCTACAGCTTGAGGTGAGTGTTACTTCCTGGGACCCTCCCAGGGTAAGGCTGAAAGATCTAGAGAAGCCTGCTTAGATGGATAAAGGATCTCATTTTATTCTTATGGAAAAACAACAGCAACAACAACTAGGGGGGCAGCTGGGTGACTTCTGGGGATTGAGAGTTGGGAGGTCCTGGGTTCCAATTTGGCCTTAGACACTTCCTAGGTCAGTGACTCTGGGTAAGTCACTTCACCCCCATTGCGTAGCATTTACTTGGAACCAATACACGCTATTGATTCTAAGATGGAAGTTAAGGGTTTATTAAAAAAAAAAAAGACAAGACAAAGAAAGGTAGGATTGATCTTAGGATCCTAGGCTTAGAGCTGAGAGATCCTTGAGTCCAACCTCCTCATTTGAAGATGCTGAGATGCTGAGTGGCTAAATGACCAGCCTGTGGTTCTACAACTGGTAGGGCTGGAATTTGAACCCTTGACTTTCCAGTCAAGTCCAGTGCTCTCTCCACTATACTGTGCTTCTTTGGATAGATTCATTAGTGGTTGACTGTTCAGTCTCTTAAGAATTGTCACTAAGAGTGCCATGGCAACTTAGAAGATCCACAGTGGAGAGCATCATGGATCCATGTTTGACTTTGTACTGTTTGTTTAATCTTCAACAGTGACTCAAACAAAGGCATATAAGGGATTGTCTTTCTTTGTTGATGACACAAAACTGGGAGAGAGAGTTAGATGCTAAGAGTTTAAAGATCTCTTTAGATTTTGGGCTGATCTCATTAGATAAAATTTAAAAGAGAAAAAATGTAAAGTCTTATACTTGAATTCAAAAAATCAACTTCACAAACATAAGATGGGAGAAGACAAGATGAGATGGCAATTTATCTGGAAAAGATCGAGGGTTTGGATGGCTTGCCAACTCAGTGAGTCAGACAGGGACAGCTAGGTGGCTCAGTGGATTAAGAGCCAAGCCTGGAGTTGGGAGGTTCTGGGTTCAAATTTGAACATAGATACTTCTATCCGTGGGACCCTGGGTAAATCACTTAACCTTGATTGCCTAGCCCTTACCAATTTTCTGTCTTAGAATTGATACTAAGATAGAAGATGAGAATTTTTTAAAAAGTCTAATAATTTACTAGTATAGAAATGGGTAGCAGGACAAAAGAAAGCACATTAATGCAAAGCAAAAGACATTCATTTCATCAAACAGCATAGCTAGATAAGGGACAGGAAAGACTCCTCCCATACACTATGAAGGCATGGAGACGTATGCAAGGAAAACGTGATCATTGAGTATGCATCGAACTCGAATGGCCACTGAACACGATGGTCAGGGCTAGTCCTAGAGCCTGCCTGATGTCCTCAGGGCATCCCATCCATCCTGCTCTTCTCTGCTAGGATCCCCATTGAATTACTACTGCTCTCTGCTGCCACCTGCTGGTCCTCAGCTTTGATCTGCTTTCCTCCTTTTTGGAGAGGGGTTTTGACAGCTCTTTTAACTCAAAGAAAGCCCTAGTGGTGTTCTTGACTTTTTTGGTGCTGTAGACCCCAACAGACGATACCCATCCTGGACTTAGGAAAGTCCTTGGACTTTTTCCCCCTTCAGGATTTTAATTTTAATTTCTTGCCATGAATTGACACAAATAACAGACACAAACACTCATCAACTGTAAAGAACAGAAAGAATATGTGAAACTAGACATTTTTTTACATACAACTTATTTAAAATAAAAAATTAGTTATAATGCTGTCCTGCTTGCTTGCATCTCTCTCTGAACTTCCATTATCTTTTGTGCATTTAAAAATATTTCAGTGAGGCAACTAGGAAGAAGGCACAGTGGATTGGGAGCCAGGTCTAGAGAGGGGAGGTCCTGGGTTCAAATATGACTCAGATACTTCCTAGTAGGGTGACCCTGGGTAAGTCACTTAACTCCCATTGCTTGGCCCTTACTGCTCTTCTGCTTTGGAATCAATATACAGTATTGATTCTGAGATGGAAAGTAATGGTTTAAAAAAAATAAAACTTTGATCAATCCATTCTTTCTTTTTGGGGTCATTATCATTAACCCTTCTACTTTTTCAGAGTCTTTTATCTTCCCTCTCCAAAAAAGCTGCAAAAATAAACATTGACAAGCAAAACAAATCCACAGACTGACCACATCCGAAAACGCATGTCTTATCCCATTGCTTCTTTGTCAAGGAATATGTAGCATACTCCATCCTCTCTTTTCTGAAGTCATTGATAGTTATTGCATTGATCAGAGTTCTTCAGCCTTTCAAAGTTATTTTTCTTCAAAATATTGTAGCCATATGAATTGCTCTCCTGGTTCTGATCAATTCCCTCACTTAACCTCTGCAATAGATCACAAAGACTCCCCAGATTTCTCTAAGTTCAGCCCTTTTATCATTTATTACAATGAAATACATTCACATACCATAATTTGTCTTACATCCCCCAATTAATAGGCTTTCCTTTAGTTTCCAATGTTTGGGGTACAACAAAAAACGAATATTTTTGTATATATAGATTCTATCCCTCTTTCTTTTATCTCTTTGGGGTATGTGCCCAGGAGAGGTATTGCTAGGTCTAAGGGTACCCACAGCTTAGTGATTTCTTGATTATAGTTCTGTAGTAATTTACAGTTCTATCCACCAGTACATTAATGTGCTTATCCTCTTGAATCCTCTCCAACAACTGTCATTTTCTTTTCTCATCATTTTTATTAAGTATGAGATAGAACCCGAGTTGTTTTAATTTGTAGTTCTTTTATTAATGTTTAAAGCATTTCCTTTATCTTTCTCCCTCCCTCCCTCCTTCCCTTCTTCCTTCCCTCCCTTCCCTCCTTCCCTCCCTCCTTCCTTTTCCTCCTTCCTTCCCTCCCTTCCCTTCCTCCCTCCTTCCCTCCTTCCCTTCTTCCTTCCCTCTCTCCCTCCCTCCTTCCCTCTCTCCTTCCCCTCTTCCCTCCTTCCTCCCTCCCTCCCTCCTTTCCATCCCTCCCTTCCTTCTTTCCTGCCCTTCCTCCCTCCCTCCCTTCCTTCCTCCCTTCCTCCCTCCCTTCCTTCCTTCCTTCCTTCCTTCCTTCCTTCCTTCCTTCCTTCCTTCCTTCCTTCCTTCCTTCCTTCCTGCCTTCTTGCCTTCCTTCCTTCTTGCCTTCCTGCCTTCCTTCTTTTTCTTTTCTCCTTGGGAGTGCCATTTGGAGTAGTCATTTGGTTGACTAACTGATTCTACCTGTCCTCAGGAACATCCGCCGACCGATTCTTATTCAGAACTTCCGACAGAGCTATGAGGCCAAGAAAGCCAATGCCCATCATGCTTTCTTCCAGGAGTTTGAGGTAAGGAGGTTGCTCAGCAGAGCAGCATCTCACAGCCTCAGATAGGAGAGGGCTTCCCTACCGCCTTCCCTACCTCATCTTCCCTACCAGCCCTCTTCTGAAGGATGAGGTGAGGTGATTCCTTATGTAACTCCTTGACCACCTGCTATCCACAGGAGCTAAAGGAAGTTGGCAAGGAGCAGCCCAAACTGGAGGCAGAGCACCCTGCGAATGCCATCAAGAATCGCTACCCACATGTGCTGCCCTGTGAGTGCCAGGAAGGCATGAGAAGTGGCCAAGTGGGAGAGGCTAAAAGGCTTGGGATGGGTTCTAGATCAGAAAAGTAGGGATATGAAGTCGAGAATGGCCAAGGGGCAAGGGGGGTGCTCATCGTCCTGGCACTAACTGTCCTAAGTTTGCTCCTTTAGATGATCATTCTCGAGTTCGACTGAGTCAGATGGACAGCGAGCCACATTCTGATTACATCAATGCCAACTTCATCCCGGTCAGTACTTTCTGCAGCAGGCTGTCGCTTTTGTCCATCTATGTGGCAAGTCCATCTGTAAGGGCGTCTGTCCCTGCAACATGCCTGTTTGACTTGGCTTTGTTGAGGTGGGCTTCTCTGCCCTTCGGTATTTGCGGACAATTGTTTTTGGTGTTCTATGCTCAATGAGATATTTCTATTCAGGTGCCACATGCCTACATTATTAGTTTTTTTCTATTTAAAAGTCCTTATCTTCTGTTTAGTATCTATTCTAAGACAGAAGGACAAGGGCTAGGCAATGGGTTAAGTGACTTGCCCAGGATAACACAGCTAGGAAGTGTCAGAGGTCAGATTCGAACTCATGTACTCCCAATTCCATGCCAGGTGCTCTGTTTACCTGGATTGTTTGTGCACATGCCCTGTTGGTATATATTTGTACTCTGCTTATCTGGGATGTTCCTGTCCTCGGTATACTCTATTACGACTTTCTCCAAAACCATTCTTTCCCAATGAGGCATAAAGATGTGTGTGTATGCGGGTGCCTTGGTTGTATGGAGCCATCCCTCCAGGTTTGGGTCTCTCTCCGTCTTTCTGTCTCTCTGTCTCTTTGTCTCTCTGTCTCTCTTCATATTTAGGTCTTTTGTGTATGTGTGTGTGTGTATATATATATAGTGAACATACATAGAAAATACATTATAAATGTATAGTGAAGATAGAAATATATTATACATATATACTGAAGATATATTGTAAATATATAGTAATATATAAATATATTATAAATATGTAGTGACTATATAGATATATGATAAATACATCTACATAATATAGAAATATATTATAAAATATATAGTGAATTTATAAATACATGTTATAAATATATAGTGAAGATACAAACATATAAACATGTAGTGAAGATATAATTATATATTATACATATATACTGAAGATATGTATTGTAAATATATAGTGAATATATGAATATATAATTAGTTGGTAAATATATGACTATATTATACAGATATACTAAAGATATATATTATAACTATATAGTGAATATATAAATATATAGTAAAGATATAAATCTAGTATAAATATAATGTGAATATATGAATATATACCTATATAGTAAATATATAAATATACATTATACAGATATACTGAAGATATATATTGTAAATATATGGTGAATATATAAATATATTACAAATATGTAGTGAATATATCACTATATGATAAATATATATACCAAACAGAAATATATTATAAAATATATAGTGAATTTGTAGATATTATAAATATGTATATGTTGAATATATAAACGCATATTATAAATGCATAGTGAATATTGTGTGTAGATAATGCATACGCATGCACATAGTCATGCCTTCACATATGCACACAGGTGTTATGGGGGATATGCATGGGGGCGCCGTGTTTCGGGGGGAGGGTGCCCCATAAGGACAGTGTTGTACCCCGGTGCCTGTCCTCTCCCTTCAGGGCTATACCCAACCACAAGAGTTCATTGCCACACAAGGGCCACTGAAGAAGACGCTGGAAGATTTCTGGCGGCTGGTGTGGGAGCAGAAGGTCCACACAATTGTCATGCTGACGGTGGGCATGGAGAATGGGCGGGTGAGTAGGCACAACTTGCAGTTGCAGCCATCGCCACTAGGTGTCAGTGCAGACATTTTTATCTTGGGAAACCTGACCTCTGGGATGGTTGTGGTTGAGGTCCTCCTCCACAGAGCTCCTTTAGAGCGGGCGGGGAGAAGATAGTGGCCCTGGGGCAAGTGTCCCCATTCCACAGAGTGGAAAGACTGAGGTTCAGTGAGGGACAACGTCTTTCCCGAAGCTATCCAGAAAGTCTAAAAGCGGGTCCAGGGATCCTCATTCCGGGCTGGATGCTCTCCTTCCTCTCTTACTGTGTCCGTGTTCTTTATGTCGTCTCCACCCCTGGGCACAGAAGGGGCAGAGCAGCTCAGGAGCACTAGATTAGGACAGGCAGAAGGACTGGCACAAGTAGAATGACTCAAGGAATAGCCCGATTCATTTGTAGACTCCTAGAATGTCAAAGTTAGAAGCGACCTCAGAGACCGTTTATTCTTTTCCTCCTCCACCGTTTTATTTAATTAACGTTTTTTACATGCCCTCACCGTCTGTCTTAGGATCCACTGTAAGGCAGAAGAGCGGTCAGGGATAGACAGTGGGGGTTAAGTGACTTGCCCAGGGTCACACAGCTGGAAAGTGTCTGAAGCCAGATTTGAACTCTTGCCACCCCCATCTCCCTATCCACTGAGCCACCCAGCTGCCCCTGCACTTCTTTCCTCCAGTCCTTAAACGGAATGGTTTTTGGAGTAAGCCGTGGATTCGGATTTCACGGGGAGAGAAGTTCTGGATTTGAATCCCAGTCTGGAAAGCCAACAAACATAGGCTGTATTCTATGTACATCGGGCAAACCCCCCCAAGATAGGCAGAAGGGCAGAAGGAGCCCGATGCCACACAAGAAGCTGCACACGCAGGATGTGCCCAGGGTGAATGGGTGGCACCAGCCCTGGGAGGGTGGCATTTAAGGGCAGGGAGTCCACAGGCAGAGGTGAGGATTGTGCATGTATTCATATCTATAAACATGTACACACAGGCACATACATGTCTACATACACATGTCTAGATAGACATGTATATTCATGGATATATCTGGGTAGAAATGATTATTGAACCCAACGGGGTCTGATGGCATCCCTAATCAAGACAATATAGAGGCAGAAGAAAAGAAGGTCCAGGATAGACTCTTGGGGAAGAGCCAGCCAAGGAAACCAAGAAGGCACACCCGGGCAGGTAGAAGAAGAAACACAAGGCAGCAGTGTCCGAGGGGCAGCTGGGTGGCCAGACCTGGAGATGGGAGGTCCTGGGTTCAAATTTGGCTTCAGACACTTCCTAGCTGGGTGACCCTGGGCAAGTCACTGAACCCCAACTGTTTAGCTCTTACTAGTCTTCTGCCATTGATTCTAAGACAGAAAGTAAAGGTTAAAAAAAGACAGTAGTGTCAGGAAATCTAAAGAGGAGAGAGTATTCAGGAGAAGAGGGTGGTCAACATATTAATGGCTGCAAAGAGGTCAAAAAGATGAAAAATGCAGAAAAGGCACTGGATTTGAGGATTGTGATTACGTGGTTAAATCATGGATACTCACTCAGCCTCAGTTTCTTCCTCAGTCAAATCATGGGAATGGACCATCCATCGATGTTCTAGGACCCCTTCCAGGACAGAATCCATCCTCTTTTGATCATGGATTTTTTTTGCTATCTTTTTTTAACATTATTTTATTTGGTCATTTTCATACATTATTGATCATGGATTTTTGATAAGTGAAAAAGAGAGGAGGAAGAGCATGCTAGGGAGAGGTCACAGCCTGCGCAAAGGGGTGGAAGGAAGGCAGGGCGATAGGCGGGAACGCCTGGGTTCTTGGTGCTGCCTTTCACCTTCCTCACCCGTCTCCTTTATTCCTCAGGTGCTGTGTGAGCATTACTGGCCGTTAGATTCTGCCCCGGTCACTCATGGCCAGATTACCATCCATCTCCTGGCAGAGGAGACAGGAGAGGACTGGACCAGCAGGGAATTCCAGGTGCAGCATGTGAGTGTCCCTGGGGCTGGCTGTGAGGGGGAAGGAAAGGGTTAGATGTGATGCTCCCCAGACCCCAATATGAGGCGACTACTCAAGGAGGACCTCAAAGCACTCTGCCGCTTCAGTATGCCCCTCCCGCCCTGGCAGCTGATGGTCACAAAAGTGCAGGCGTCGGAGGCTCCGTTTGGCCCCATCTGCTTTTCTAACTTGTGACAGTAGATAAAAAGCGGGATCCCGAGTTCATAACCTGCCTCAAAGACATACTCACCCTGTCATCCTGGGATGCGCACTGAATCTCTCACAAACTCAGTTTCCCGATCTGTAAAAAGGGGATAATAATGGTGTTTACCTTACAGGATGGTTTGGTTTTTTTTTAACCCTTACTCACCATTTTAGAGTCAATACTGTGTATTGGTTCCAAGGCAGAAGAGTGGTAAGGGCTAGGCAATGGGGTTCAGTGACTTGCCCAGGGTCACACAGCTAGGAAGTGTCTGAGGCCAGATTTGAACCCAGGACTTTCTAATTCCAGATCTGGTTTTCTATTCACGGAGCTAGCTAGCTACCCCCAATTACATTAAAAAACCCAAAACAAACCACCAACCTTTACCTTCCATCTTAGAAGCAGAACTTTGTTTTGGTTCCAAGGCAGACAAGAGGTAAGGGCTAGGCAATGGAGTTCATTGACTTGCCCAGGGTCACCCAGCTAGGAAGTGTCTGAGGCCAGATTTGAACCCAGGACTTCCTAATTCCAGATCTGGTTTTCTATTCACGGAGCTAGCTAGCTACCCCCAATTACATTAAAAAACCAAAACAAAACACCAACCTTTACCTTCCATCTTAGAAGCAGAACTTTTGGTTTTGGTTGCAAGGCAGAAGAGTGGTAAGGGCTAGGCAATGGGGTTAAGTGACTTGCCCAGGGTCACACAGCTGGGACGTATCTGCAGCCAGATTTGAACCTTGGCTTACAGGGTAATCGTGAGGATCAAGATTAGCATATGTAAAGTGCTTTACGAACTTCAAAGAGTTCTATAAATGCTAACTTGACTAAGCAAGACCCCTTCTCACCAAGTGTTAGCCCTGCTGGGGTACCACACACAGAAATGTGCAGAAGCCTGTATTGAACGAGAGGAGTGAAGAACACAGAGCTTTCCCTCAGGGAGCTCCCAGTCTAGTGGGGAAACTTAGATCTTGCTCCCAGAGAGTTCTCCATCTCTTGGGGAAAGATATAAAGGATAATGGTTGGAATAAGTCCAGGGCATCTGCCCTTGACTTCAGATTTTCTCCTTTTATTCTCAAAGCCAAACTGACCCCTAAACCCGAGACTCCTGACCTTCTTGGTCCCCAAACTCCAGCCCCCCGGGTTTCGTGAACACCCAGATCCTTCAGTCCTGCGCCCCCTCCCCAACATCCATCCTTACCTTGTCCTGACTCATTGCCTCAGGACCTTGGTTTCCAGTTCTAGCATCCGTCCCTCAGTACTTGGCACAGAGAAAGCACTTAATACATGATGTTAGGCCCTCTCCACCTGGACCTTCTCTCTGCTCAGGGCCCTCAGCAGCAGGAGCGCTGGATCCAGCAGCTGCAGTTCACAGCCTGGCCAGACCATGGGGTTCCCGAGGCCCCCAGCTCCTTGGTCACCTTTGCAGAATTGGTCCAGGAGCGAGTGCGGGCTGCCCAGGGCACGGCTCCCACTTTGGTACACTGCAGGTGAGGGATGAGAGGAAGGGGCTGCCTCTACTGTGGACAGGCCGGGGGCTGTCAGGAGCTCCAGAGTTAACTCTGTTCTGTGCCCAGAACAGCCCTCCCTGCCACCTCCAGGTCCCCACTGCCCCATTTCCTCCCTCAGTATCTCTCCAATGCCCACTGCTCACCCCAACATCTCCTCAATGCCCACCCCTCATCCCAGTGTCTCCCAATTCCTGCCCCTTATCTCTGTGTCCCCCCAAGGCCTACCCCTCTTCCCAATATCACCTCTATGCCCATCCTTCACCCCAGTGTCCCCCCAATCCTCATCTCTCAGCCCAGTGTCTCCCCAATGTCCACCCCTCACTCCAATATCTTCCCAATACCTGCCCCTATCACAGTGTCCCCCCAATCCATTCCTCATCCCTCACCCCAATATCTCCCCAACCCCCACCCCTTATCTCTGTGTCCCCCAATGCCTACCTCTCTTCCCAATATCTCCCCAATGTCCATCCTTCACCTCAGTGTCTCCCCAAGCCTCATCTCTCATCCCAGTGTCTCCCCAATCCCCACCCCTTATCTCTGTGTCCCCCAATGCCTACTCTTCTTCCCAACATCTCCCCAATGCCCACCCCTCACCCCAGTGTCCCCCCAATCCATCCCTCACCCCAGTATCTCCACAATCCCCATCCCTCAACTGGGTATCTCCTTAATCCCCAACCCTTACCACAGTAGCCCCAGGGTCCCAGCTCTCTCGGGGTCCCCTCATTGGCCACCCCTCTTCTTTGATCTCAGCCTTTAGCTTGGCATCCCCACTTCTTCCCCTCACCCCCAATCACCCCACAGATCGCTTGAGCTCCCGCTAGGCCCCAGGCACCGAGCCGGGTGCTGTGAGTTTGGGAGTTGCTGTCTGTGTGGGAGGGCAGCGAGGCACAATCCCTGCCTTTGCCCCGGCCCCCTCCCTCTGCTCCTCGCGCCCTTTACCTCCGGCCGAGCAGAGGAATCATTGGTTGGGCCCACTTGGCCGGCCGGGGCTCTGCTCACCCGGGACTCCCCTCAGTGCTGGCGTGGGCCGGACGGGCACCTTTGTGGCTCTGGCTCGGCTCCTTCAGCAGCTTCAAGAGGAGCAGGCGGTCGACGTGTTCAACACAGTGTACGCGCTGCGGATGCACCGGCCTCTCATGATCCAGACCCCGGTGAGGGCCGGGCTGAGGGAGGAGGGGGACAGAGGGGCCCTGGGGGGGGGCAGAGGGGTGGGGGGGGGCAGAGGGGGTCAGGGGGGCAGAGGGGCCCTAGAGGTGGGGCAGAGGGGCCCTGGGGAGGGCAGAGGGGCCCGGGGGGGGGGCAGAGGGTCCAGGGGGGCAGAGGGGCCCTGGGGAGGGCAGAGGGGCCTGGGGGGGGGCAGAGGGGCCCCGGGGGGGGCAGAGGGACCCCAGAGGGGGGGCAGAGGGGCCCTGGGGGGGCAGAGGGGCCCTGGGGGGGCAGAGGGGCCCCGGGGGGGCAGAGGGGCCGGGGGGGGGCAGAGGGGCCGGGGGGGGGGCAGAGGGACCCCAGAGGGGGGGCAGAGGGGCCCTGGGGGGGGCAGAGGGACCCCAGAGGGGGGGCAGAGGGGCCTGGGGGGGGCAGAGGGGCCCCGGGGGGGGGGCAGAGGGACCCCAGAGGGGGGGCAGAGGGGGCCCTGGGGGGGCAGAGGGGCCCTGGGGGGGCAGAGGGGCCCCGGGGGGGCAGAGGGGCCCCGGGGGGGCAGAGGGGCCGGGGGGGGGGGCAGCCCCAGGACAGCCTTAGTGGGTTTGGAGGTCGTCAGAATCATCTTATTTGACTTTGCCCACTAGTAATTTTCAATCATTCTCAGACTTAAAAAAGAGAACAAAAATCTGTTTCTGCTCTCCCATTCCTCTCTGAAGAAAAGAAAAACCAAACCCTTGTAGCAAACACGCATCCTTAAGCAAAATAAAACAATTCCCCGGGTTGGCCGTGTCCAAAAAAGTCCTCAATCGGTCACCTCTCCGGCAGAAAGTTCCCCCGAGGCTTAGTCTAACACAGGCAAGGCGCCATGACGGGCCTGGGCTAGCCTGGGGAGTGGCCAGGACAGGAGTCGGAAGACCCACATTCTTTTTTTTTTTTAACCTTTACCTTCCATCTTAGAATCAATACTGTGTATGGGTGCCAAGGCAGAAGACTATGGGGGTTAAGTGACTTGCCCAGGGTCACACAGCTAGGAAGGGTCTGAGGTCAGATTTGAATCCAGGACTTTCCGTTTCTGGTTTCCCATCCACTGAGCTACCCAGCTGCCCTGGGAGCCCAAATTCTTGAAAGAGACAGAAGCCGAGGCCAAAGTCACATAGGTGGGAAGCATTTGTGGCAGGATGGGAGCCGGGGTCTGGGACTGAAGACCCGAGTCTCCTTCCACAGAGCAGGGCGGCTCCAAAGATCCCTCCCTGGATCCCTCGCCCTCTGCTTTAGGTCTTCCTCCCCCCCCAACCCAGCCTCGCTGTTTGTCCCATCCACAGCACTAGGCTGGCCCCTCCAGTCACCCGCTTCTTCTCCCCAGGCCCAGTACATCTTTCTGCACAGCTGTCTGCTGGACAAAATCCTGGAGGAGCCCGCTGGATCTCCTGTGTGAGTCCCGACCCTTCTCCCTTTCTTAAGGCCCTCAGCCGGTCGGGGAGGTGCCGGGGAGGCCTGGGGACCGGCGGCGCGTCCCTCCGTCGGACAGCGGCCCCGGCTGGCATCTCACTGTATTTCCCCTCTCCTGCCAGCTCCCGGCCTATCCCCGTGAAGAACTTCTCCCAGCAGCATGCTAAGAGGTCGGCCCACTTCAACGCTGGCTTCCTGAGGGAATATGAAGTGAGCTTTGGATAGGAGGGCGCGGAGGTCCCTCACCCTCATTCTGCGCCATCGCCCAAGGGCAGCGCTCTTACCGTCCCTGCATCTCGGTGGCCCCACCGCTGACTTCAGCCTGTGCCCGTTGCCTTTCTCCCCAGCTCCTTGTGGAGGCCATCAAAGACCAGGAGAGTTCTGCCCGACACCAGCTGGGCAGTGCCATCTCCCAGCTCCTGCCCTGTGAGTAAAAGGGTGGCGCCTCTGAGAAAGGGGGAGCCATGCCTGACTGCAGAATGTGAACTGCTCCTGTGACTGGGGTGTCGGTAAAGGGCTAGCCGTGGCTACGAACCAGGTTGTGAGGAGTCCCCCTGAAAACGACCCTTTGTTCCTTGGGACCCCACGGAATGCGGAGGCACCATCCCATCGATGGGCCTGGAGAATTGGGAGGTTTTTCATTGGACTCTATTTAAGGATTAAGTTAACCTCAGCTTTAAATATTCCGAGGCTTTGCCCTTTGCCACCCAGGAGCAGGAATTTGGTGGGAGAGGCCAGGGTTACTAGGTGGATGGGGCCCCAATTTTGATTCCCCTCCTTGCAAAAAGGCAGTTTGTTCTTTCAGCTGGGAAGGGAACCAGGCTAACGGAAATGATGGGGCTTAAAAAATGGGGGTTGGTGGTGTAGTCCAGCAGACTGAAGACCAGGGATTGAGTTGTATACTCACACTGGGCCTTGGTTTCCCCATCTGTGGCATGGAGACATTGCACCGGAAGTGGCTGAAAGTCCTTTCCACCTCTAACATTCCGGGAACCTAGCTAAAGGCGGGAGAGCTGACTTTTACTGAAGGGAAGGATCAGCCCACCTCCCTACACCTAGGCAAAATCCCTGGCTAGGTTGGCTGAGAACAGAGCTCTGGAGCTAGAGGTCAGTCAGAGTTAGAAAGAAGACACTTTGGGACAGCTAGGTGGCTTAGTGGATAGACTCCGGGTTTCCAGTCAGGAGGACCTGGGTTCAAATTTGGTCTTAGACACTTCCTTAACACCAATTGTCTAGCACTCTTCTGTTTTTGAATTGAGGTTAAGGTAGAAGGTAATGGAGGAAAGAAAGAGAAGAAGAAAGAAAGAAAGAAAGAAAGAAAGAAAGAAAAGAAAGAAAGAAAGAAAGAAAGAAGAAAGAAAGAAAGAAAGAAAGAAAGAAAGAAAGAAAGAAAAAAAGAAAGAAAGAAAGAAAGAAAGAAAGAAAGAAAGAAAGAAAGAAAGAAAGAAAGAAAGAAAGAAAGAAGAAGAAAGAAAGAGAAAGGAAGGAAGAAAGGAGGAAGGAAGGAAGGAAGGAAGGAGGAAGGAAGGAAGGAAGGAAGGAAGAAAGGAGGAAGGAAGGAAGGAAGGAAGGAAGGAAGGAAGGAAGGAAGGAAGGAAAGAAATTCACTTCTTTGTGAATTTAGCCACCCCAATTTGTCCTTTCTGTTTGTTTTATTTTATGTTTTCCTTTTACTAGAAACAATGATGACAGAGTGGGTAGAGATCTGGCCTCCAAACCAGAGCCATTTTGGTTAACTCTAAATGACTATGAGCAAGTCAACAAAAGTGCTGACCCACATCGATAGAGGAAATTCTCCTGGTATAGACACCAAGAAAACACAGCTCCAGCCTCTAACCCTTCCTTTGATTATTCTAAGCAAATTTAATCCTTTTTTATTAGCGAAAATCTATTTTTCCTCCCTCCTACCTTCCTCCTATTAAAAAGGAAAACAAAACAACCCTTGTAAAAATAATTGAATAAGTTTCATTCATCTTCTATGGCCTCATGGGGTTAAATGTCCTTTGTTCCTTTCCCACAGACTCTTGACTTCAGCTAGGTCTCTCTATTTGGAGAGCTTTTCATCCCCCTTAGATGGGTCATTAGGTGAATCCAATATGTCAGGCTTATTAAAAATTTTTTTTATAAAAAATTTAAGTTTTTGTGCATCTGTGTTATGTTCAGGAGGTTGTGGGTAGCAGTTTTGTCTGTGATGATGCTCCAGTGGTAGGACATTTGATGGATTGAGATCTCAGGTAGCACAATCGATAAACATCTAGGTTTTGCAAGTTGGGAGGATCTGGGTTCAAATGTGGCCTCAGATACTTCTTATCTGTGTGATCCTTGGCAAGTCACTTAACCTCAACTGCCTTGCCCTAACCACCTTTCTGTTTTGGAATCAATACTTAATATTCATTCTAAGACAAAGGTAAGGACTTTAAAAAAGATATTTTTAAGTTTGTATCTATAGTTCTAGGATTTACCATTTGTTATTTTATGAAGGTTAACAAGCTTCTGGTGTGTAATTCTGGCCATTTGGATGATTTCTTTCTAGGAATTCTATAGATCTTCAGTTTTGCAACCTGGAGTGTTATATTGCAGTTTCTAGAATGTCTTTGCAGAATCTCTCTTGTTAGCTAGACTTGGCCATCAGATGACAGGACCCCCTCCTCCCCCAGACCCATGCTGTAAGGTGAGGGAGCATTTCCAACTTTGGTGGGACCAAAGACCAAGTTCTCAAGAACCTGGCACAATAAAGTGTTGGGGAAAGATGTTGGAAAAAGACAGACTTTCTCGTTTTCATTTTACAGATGAGGAAAATGAGGTTCAGGAAGGGAAGTGACTTATTTGAGTGAGGTCACCTAGCTAGTAAGTAGAAGAGCCATATACGGAGCCCAGGTCTTTTATTTCTCTGATGCCATGCTGACTTGGCTTGATTGAGTGCCCCCTGCCCCAGTCAGCATGGAGATTTATAGGTAAAGAGCTGCTCCCTCCGGTCTCCTAACCAGTCCTTTCCCTCTTTCTCTACAGATGAGCGATGGAGAGTGAAGTTTTCCCCTCTAGAGCAGAGTCCTGTTGACTCTGTCCAGGCTTGGCTCTTTCCAGTGAGATGTTGCCCACCCCCTGTGTCTCCCCATGTTCTTTGCCCCTCGTCTCTTTTCCTTGCCTTCCTCCCTTGCTCCCATGTTGCCTGGTGCTAGGATTGTCAGGGTGTGTGATTGGGAATGGGGAGATAGGGGCACTTAAGGTTGTTGGAAGCTCCTTGGTATAGGATTGGCAATTTCTTGGGGGTTACAGGGGATAGTCTCAGTCGGGTTCTCCCACAGGGGGGGCCTTCTGGCCGAGACCAAGTAGCATTGTCAGGTCCTGCAAAGGCCGAAGAGTTCTGGCAGTTGGTGTGGGAGCACGGTGCCCATGTTCTAGTCTCCTTGTGCCCGTTGGGTACTCAGAATGAGGTGAGGAGCTTGGTGGGGGAAGCAGAAGGAAGGATGGTAATGTGGTGGAGGGTGAGGGTGAGGGATCTGGTTTGGCAGGGGCCTGGGTGGTGGCATTGGCATCCCCATGAGTGGGCACTGGAGTGGCACTATACATGCAGGAATGGTGGCCATCGGTGGAGCAGCCCATCTGCACCGAAGCATTGACTGTCCACTGGGTGGCAGAGAGTGATGTGGCAGGGTGGTCTTGTCTTCATCTGAGTGTCAAACATGTAGGTGCCTCAAGAGTCTGGGTGAGGTGAGGGTCCTCCTTGGGGAGCAGGAAGGAGACAGCCCAGATCTGGGTCCCAAATTCCCTCTTCCACCATTGCCCACAGATGGGAAGGAAGGAGAGGTCTAGAGAGGCAGTAGGGGTCTCTCACTTTCCACCTCCCCACTTCCATCTTGGGCTCCCAGGAGAAGAAAGGAAAGGAACTCCAAGTACAGCAACTACGGTTCCCATGCTGGGAATGCGGGCAGGAGCCCCCAGTCCAGACGCTATTGCCCTTCCTGGCAACGGTGGGCCAGTGCTGCTCCCGGGTCAAGAGCAAAAGCCGGCCACAGTGCTCGTCTACTCCAGGTACCAATGAAAAATGGGTGGGGATGGAGAGGGTTAGAAAGGAGAGGATGTTAGATCTGTATTTCACTTCTGGGTCTTCTCCCTTACCTGGCACGAATCCCCTTAACCACTCAGGGCTTCACTTGTGCTCATCTCTTAAATGGGTCCCGTGTACCCAGTATCCCCTTCTCACCCATCAATCACCAAGTGTCTATTAAGGTCTTAGTATGAGCTAGGGACTCTCCTAGGCACTGTGATATAAATACAAAGAAAGAAATAGGGCTCATTCTCCCACCTCACAGCCATTCAACAAACATTTACTAAGTGCCTACTATGCATCAGGCACTGTGATTTGAAACCAGGCAGGGTGCCTAGTTTAGGGGGTGAGATGAATGGCTTCCTTCCCCATCCCTCTTGCAGCTCAGGAATGGTCCAGTTGGGGATGCTCTTGGCCCTGGAGCGGCTGCTACAGCAGGCAGAGTCCCAGAACTCAGTGGATATCTTTGGTGTGGTTCTGCAGTTGGCACGAGCCTGTGGCTCCATGACACCACACTGGTGAGAGCTGTGGGTGGGCACCATCTCAGGGACATTGATAAGGGCAGAAGTCTGGGCACCAGCAGCTGAAGATGGGCACCAGGTGATGTTGCTGACCACCTCAGCTCCTCTTCTGCAGGGTGCCTTCTGAGACCCGGGGAAGACTGACTAGGAGGGCATCTTGGGTTGAAAGCTAGAAGGAACTTGAGAAATTCATAGTCCACCCCCCTTTCATTTTATAAATCAAGAAGCTGCTGTGCCCCAGACTTCTTCCCTTGGCCCTTGGCTTTTCCTGCCCTGCTCAGACCCTTCTCCTTCTCCCCTTTCCCCAGGACCAGTACATTTACCTCTATGGCTGTGTGGGCAGTGCCCTGGCCAACGGGCAAACCTAAGGAAAGGGGTCCAGCTGCCCAAGAGTTTTGGAGCCCCGCTGCTTTGGATTCAGATTGGATTTGGCTCAGCCAGTGTGGTTGGGTCTCACCTGACTCCCGCTGTGGGGATGGTCTCCACATCCGGTCCCCAGAAATATGAAGTTGCTGTGGGCTTCTGGAAATAAACACAGATGATCCAAAGCCACGGCTGGGTGTATTTTGTCACCTGTTCTTCCCCTTTCCTCTTAGCTCATGTTGGGGCTGGGAGAGGAAATCAGAACCAGGGATTAATCGAGTGAAGAGAATAGGAAGGGTCTACGTTCTTATTTCTAAGTGAAGGGGAAGAGGGGGGAGCTGGGAAGTGCTGGCGAAATTGGAGATTCCAAATGGGGTTGCTGAAAGGAAGGAATGAGTGGCCACTTGAAGATAGATAACCTTAATAAAATTAGTATGGCCTTCCTTGAGGCAATGATTCTAATTCTAATGATTTAGATCAAATGTATCCATACCTGCCCCACCTGGCCCATGACCTTCTGGGATGAGTTTCACCTTCTATACTGGGACCTTCCTTACGTTCTTTTTGTTTTGTTTTATTAACCCTTATTTTCTGTCCATCACTTCTCAGGCAGAAGAGCGGTCAGGACTAGGCATTAAGTGACTCACAGCTGCTTGGCACCTAGCTGCCCCCCTCTCTGTCAGTGCCTTGCATCTGTGACCCTTGTCTCTGTTGGGCTAGGGAGATAGCTGCCTGTAGTCACAGTTATAACATCTTTCTTGGAATCTCTGTGGTGGTGAGACTTTAGGACCTGTTGATGTGTCATCATGTCATTTTGGACCTCTGAGTCCAAAGGATGACAACGACCATGGAAGGAGACATGGAGATTCCCTGCTCTAAGGCTCTGTGGCCACTGGTTACTCAGTGTGAGGAGGTAGAGGCAGAGGGGTTTGTGACTCCTGGAGATGGACAGATATGTCCCACGACCCCAGTCTGCCTACTCTAGGAAAGGTGCATCCTGGTAGCAAGACTGAATGAGAGGAGAAAAATTCTTGGATGGGATATTGAAATCAATCACTCACATTTATCAAACACCTACTATGTGTCAGGCACTCTACTAAGGGGCTGGGAACAGAAGCCAGTCCCCTCAAGGAACTTACAGTAATTACAAGCAAAGCATGCTCTATCCACAATAAACAGGAAATCATTTATAGAGGAAGTGAAGAGGTGTTAGGAAAAGCTTCTTACAGAAAGCCAGATTTTGGCAGAGACTTGAAGGAATCCAGGAGGCAGAGATAAAAAGGGAGAGGATTTTAGGCACAGGGGACAGCCAGAAAAAAATACTTGGTGCCATAGATGGAGCGTCTTATTTTGGAATATTGAAGAGTATGTACATAGGTATAAGGTGTAAGAAGACTAGAAACCTGGGAATGGCGAATTAGAGCTTTGAATGCCAAATGGAATATTTTATATTTGCTCCTGGAGGCAATAGGGACCCACTGGAGTTTATTGAATGGGGTGCGGGGGTTAACTTGCACTTTAGGAAGATATGTGGCTAGCTTTTTTAGCCTTCTCTTCCAGCAGACTGAGCTAGCCTGTGCACCTTCTTGAGTTCATGGTTCCAAGGGAAGAGGGTGACTTCCTATCCCTCCTGCCAGTTTATGATCCTCATGATATCCCTTTCCTGAGCCTCTGATTGGAAGACATAAATTTCACTCAGGACAAGCGGTGGGTTTTCCAGAAAACCAGAGTAATCACGTGGCTTTTAGAATGGCTATACAGAACAGGTACCACATCTCCTAGTATGGTGGACAAAAGGAGGGAGGACTCCACCCATGGCATAAGGGGAGATACAATCCAGTGTTTTAGTCCTAAGATGATCTTGCTTTAAAATCAAAAAGTGGTCTTGGGGGCCCAAAAGGGCACAGATTAATATTAATCCTTCACAGTACCCCTTCTGAATCAATGGGAGACATATTTGTCTTCTCAATGAATTATTCCACATATATCTATACAGTTCAAGATTTTCTCCCTAGGATGCCTCAGGGCCCCAAGGTATCATATATTTCATGGAGGGTCTAACTATATTGGATGTTTATTAACATATTAAAAATGATTGATAGATGCATTGACAAGGAGCCATTAGGAGCATTTCCCTTTTTGGCTCAAGGGTTTACAATCAAAATAAAATATTAGTGCTTGAAGAAGACTATAAAGGGGTGGTTGATTCAACCCACAGTTCAGTTATATCCAAGGTTTATTCAGAGTCTCATGATATATGGCTGAATTCGAGGGATATCTTCTGTTGGTGTCATCTTCCTAGGCCATCTGGATCATGATGGTCCTTACAGCATTTCCCCCCAACAGATCTGTTTTCCTGATTCAGGTGACTGGCAACATCTTCCCCTAAAGTTGCTTAAAAATAGATCTTAATACAAAGAATCTATGAACCTTTGGATCACTTCACATGATAATCCAGCATGAGAGGACACTAATACATTGTTGGTGGAGCTTCAGATTGATCCAGTCATTTTGGAGACCAATTTGGAATTATGCTAGAGAGCTGTAGAGACCAAGTGGTACCATTCCTGGGTCTGTTTCTCAAAAAGGTCAGGGAAGGGGGAAAAGAACCTCTATATTCCAGGATATTTATGGCTGCTCGATTTGTGGCAGGGAACTGGAGGTAGGGAGGATGTCCATCATTTGGGGAGTGACTGGATGAGATTGTGGTGTATGATTGTGATGGAATGTTTTTGTGCCATAGGAAACAATGAGCAGGTTAATTTTGGAAGGACTTGAAGAAAACAGTGAAGAGTGGAACCAGGAGAACATTATATCCAACTATAGAATTAATATCTGAAGACTAACTTGCGAATGTTCACCTCCAGAGAATGAACTGAAAATATGAAATATACAATCAATCTCTGTCTACACATCTTTTTGTTGGACTGATACCTTCTATGCTATGGGGAGGAGAGGGAGAGGCTGAGATATCTGGGAATAAGTTCTAAAATTAAACAAATTTTAAAAATAAAAAGAAATCAAACAAATAAACAAAAATTCCAGGCACAAGCTGAAGAGGGCCTGCACCAAAATAGCAGCAGTGTCAGAGGAGAGAAGGCAGCATATTTGAGAGACATTGCAAAGTCCTTGCAATAGTCCTTGGCAAGCCAGATGGATATGGGGATGAAAGAGAGGAATCCAGGATGACAATTAGGCTGCAATCCTGAGGGACTGGAAAGATGGTAGAGTCTCCAATAGCAATAGGGGGAGGGTTTAGAGTGAAAGATGAGATCAGTTTAGGACATGTTTAAGATGGACATCCAGTTTGAGATGTCTGAAAGGCAGTTGGAGGTGGGACACTAGAGGTCAGCAAAGAGTGCAGGGCAGGATAAGTCGATCTGAGAATCATCAGCTCCGTGACCATCATGAAATCCATGGGAGTTGATAAGATAATCAAGTAAAGTAATATAGAGGGAGAAGAGAAGGGAGTCCAGGATGCAACACCTGTGGTTAGTGGGCATGACCTGGATGAGGATCCATAAAAGGAGAAAGAGAAAGCAGTCAGATAGGAAAAGGAGAGAGAGAGAGAGAGAGAGAGAGAGAGAGAGAGAGAGAGAGAGAGAGAGAGAGAGAGAGAGAGAGAGAGAGAGAGAGAGAGAGAGAGAGAGAGAGAGAGAGAGAGAGAGAGAGAGAGAGAGAGAGAGAGAGAGAGAGAGAGAGAGAGAGAGAGAGAGAGAGAGAGAGAGAGAGAGAGAGAGAGGAGAGAGAGAGAGAGAGAGAGAGAGGTGTCCTAAAGACCTAGAGAGAAGGTGCAGAGGGGGAATAGGTATCAAAGGCTACTGAGAGATCAAGAAGGATTAGTATTGAGAAAAGGTCACTGGATTTGACAACTAGGAGATCATTGGTAACTAAGGAGGGCAGCCTCAGTGGAGTAAGAAGTTTGGAAGCCAGTTTGTAGGGGCTTAAGAAGAGAGTAAGAGGAGGGAAAATAGAGGCACCTGTTTGTAGTCAGCCTTTTCAATGATTTGGTCACAAAGGGCTAGAGAGATATAGGACAGTGGCAAGACTAGAGGGATCAAATAAGGGTTTTGTTGAGGTCAGGAAAGATGTGGGAGTATTTGTAGGCAGTAAAGAAGAAGCCAGTAAACAGAAGTGTGTGTGTGTGTGTGTGTGTGTGAGAGAGAGAGAGAGAGAGAGAGAGAGAGAGAGAGAGAGAGGATGATAGTAAGGACAATTTGTTGAAGACAGGATGAAATGGGGTTGCTTGTACAGATGCTTGGGTTAGCTTTGGAAAGAACAGGGAAGTTTCTTTTTGTAAGACAGGAGTGAAGGATTAAACAGTGGTAGAAGACATCTGAGTGATGTCTGAGGTGAGGAAATGAAGAGAAGATGGAGGTAATAGTGAGTGACCTCAGTTCTTTCTGTTAAATATGTCAAGGTTTTCAAGCTGAGAGAGGGAACTATGGGAGGTTTGAGGAGGATGAAAAGGTTCGGAAAAGCCACTGTGGAGGGAAGGATAGTGAGTAGAGAAGGGAGGTATGGTAGGACTGCCTAGCAGTTAGGAGGGCATAGTTAAGGTTGTGTAATGTAAATCTATGGTGACTCAGTCAGAAGCATTGTGTGCTTTTCTGCATCTTTGCTTAGTATTTGTATAGAAGGGAAGGCAATAAATGATGGGAGGGATCCAAGGGTGAGGCTTGGCAGTCCACAATCAGGGCTATGATAAGGGGGCCAGGGACTCAAGAGGACAGTTTAGAGTGGAGATGGGGAAAAGAAAAAAAAATGGTTAGTGCAGTGCCTGAGAGAGCAGAGGGTGGAAGGATTGGAAGTTGCAGTGTGGATGAGGAATAGGGTTTGGTATGGGAAGGCACAGGGAGAGGTGGAAAGTTAGCAGATTATGGTCAGATAAAGGGGCTTGGGATTCTTGAACATGGAGGTAGTATATTTGTGGGAGAGAGCAAGATCAAGGCTGTGATTATCTGTGAGTTGCTGTGTCTTGACGTGAGGTGGAGAGTAGGTCATGGGAAGTTAGTAGATTGAGAAACTAAGTGGTTTGGGTGTTTGATGGAGTGCCAATATGGATGGTAAAATCCCAAAGTCTTCATATACTGGATTGGTGAGGAATATGGGGTGGGGAGGGATAATTCCATAATAAACTGAGAACTCTAACATCCCATATCAATCTACAGATCTCCCTGAAGATGAATGCTTGGCTTCTCTGCCCCAGGGCCTGGCTGCCATCTTGGCCTTCTTGGCTCCTCATTCCTCCTTTGGTTATTCTGTTCCTGCAGTTCTGGGATGGAAATATGGAGACTGAGTCAGAAAGTGTTAAACAAACAACATGGTGGAGTTTATGGAATACTGAGTTTGGAGTCATGAAGATCTGGCTTCAGTTCCTGCCTCAGATAGTTAAGTGACTAATTGTGCCTCGGGTTTCCCATCTTTAAAATGAGGGGGTTGAATTCAATGACTTCTAAGGTCTCTTCTAGCTCTGGACCTATGATCTTGTGATAAAAACTCTGGGATTTTTCTCTCACTAATACTTCCTTTTACCTGGTGGGGTGGGGTTAGGAGCAGGGGAGCAGTTGGTAGAGCACTGGACCTTGAGTAGAGTTCAAGTTCAGCCTCAGACACTTACTCAGCTGTGTAACCCTGGTACATCACTTAATCTGCCTCCATTTCTTCAATTACAAAATTGGGATAGGTGGCACGGTGGGTAGAGTGTTAGACCTGAAGTCAGAAAGACCTGAATTCAAATCTGGATTCAGATACTTCCTAGGTGGGTGACAATGGGCAAGTCACTAAACCCTGTTTTCCTCAGTTTCCTCATCTATAAAATGAGCTGGAGAAGGAAAAGATATACCACTCCAATACCTTTGCCAAGAAAACTCCAGATGAAGTCTTGAAGAATCCTACAACTGAAACAAATAAACAAAATAAAGCAATGACCTCTCTCTCCCAATGGTTGTTGTGAGGATCAACAGCTTAGTATGTGTCTGACACATAGTAGGTGCTTAACAGATGTTAGTTTCCTTTCTTCCCTCTCCTGGGAAGGTAGGATGATTGGTAGCAAAGGATGATGGAGAAGATCAGGGTAGGTTGGAGGCTAGAGTTAATCCCAAAGGAGTAAGAGCAGAGGGGGATTTTCCATTTCACAGATGATGGGGATGAAGGAGGTTGGTGAGATAGAAAGGCTGGGCCACAGCATAGATAATGTAAGAGATAGTGTTTGTTCACTCTGGTCCTGATTATGTTGGAATTTGGGGACACCACTTTTCCTCAAGCCCCACCTGAGCATTGATAAGGAACCAGATTACATTGGAAAGGACCTCCTTCCCCCCTCCACACCATCAGCTGGGTCTCAGAGTGTCTCTCACAAAGCCCCTGAAAAGAAGGAGGAAGAGCTTGAAAAGCAGCTGGATAGAGAATCATGCCTGGTATTGGGGGCATGTGAGTTCAAATCTGGCCTCAGACACTTCTGAGCTGACCCTGGCAGGTCACTTAATTCCAGTTGTCTAGATCATGTCAATCTTCTGTCTTCAAATTGATACAGATGGAAGGTAAGGGTTTACAAAAAAAAAAGAAAGAAAGAAAAGAAAAACCTACCTATGATCAAACTGAGGAGAGAATGTAGGGGTCTGAGACCCAGGCTCCTTCTGCCTCCTTTACAGATACCCCTCAGCAACTCCTTGCAAAAACAAAAAGTAAGCAAGCAAGAAAAAAAAAAGAGAAAAAATGATTTCATAATTCTTCAAACCAGGTTGTAGGGAAAGACCTGAGCCCCTAGGTGGAGCTCAACCAGCTTTTTTTTGTTATTGTTGTTGGGTTGTTTTTTCCCCCCTTTTCAGTTTAACTCAACCCAATCTGCTGCAGCTAACTGGCATTTCACTTTGTTTCTCTCTCCTCTAACATTCTCCCAACCCACTGAGACCAGTGAATTTAGGATTCTCCAAGAGTAAGGAAGGGGAGTCTTGTCTTTAAGTATGTAGTAGGTATTTAATAAATGTTTGTCTCTTCCCCTCCCCTAGGGAAGTAGAATACTGGCACAGGTGTGTGTGTGTGGGGGGGGGACAGAGGAAAGAGGTGGCAACAGGAAAAGATTTTCCATTTCCCAGGGAGAGTTGACAGTAGAGCCATTATTTCAGGACATTAGAAACTTGGATTTGGAGTCAGAGGACCTGGGTTCAAATCCTGATTCCTCTACTTTTTTTTTTTTACTCAGAACTCACATTATCTTAAGTTGCTTAACCCTCTGGACCTCAGTTTCATTATCTGAAAGATGATCAAACCAAATGAGGTTGCCTCTGAGGTCCTTTGCAGGTCTTAAACCTATGATCCTATGGCTACTTCTGATTTTGGAGTCATAAGGAAAAAGGCTCTGGGTTCAAAGCCCCTCTACCATTTTCTGTGTGGCTTATGGAAGTTAACTTCCCCAATCTGGACCTCAGTTTTCTCATATGTAAAGGGAAAGGATTGAATTTAATTACCTCTAGTTCTAAATACAGCATTTGGTATCAAAGGTGCCTCCTTTATGAAGGGGGTTCTGTTCTTGGCCAGCCATAGCCCCATGAAGACTATAGCGTCAACTACGAACTTAGAATGCTAAAAGTGGAAAGGATCCTTGGGATCATCTAGGCCAACTCACTCATTCGTTTGTTTGATTTCATTTCTTTCTTTTTATTTTAATGTACAAAAATAGATTTTCCCCTCCCTTTCCAAACCATCTATTTTACAAAGTATTAAACAAACTTAGGAGAGACGTGAACCTTTTCAGGATTGCTCCCATCTAGGGTATCAGGAGAACTTTTCCCTTTCCTCTCCAACTCAATGAATGTGGGCTCAGAGAACTTGGATTCCAGTTGCAGCCCTCAGCAGTCCGATCCTCAGTCTTGCCCCTCTCTGGGCTTGAGCTTCCTGTCCCGTGAAATAGACTTCATTGAGACCACAAGGCAGGCGATCTCCATTTGTATAGATCAACCCTCTGCTGAGAGCCCCGTGCTGGGCACTCCATGAAACAGGTCCAGAAATGGGCCGAGACAGTCTGTCCATGGCATCAGCGCCGCAGAGTAGCCGCTTCCTTTTACACTGCTTAGGCGAAGTCATTGGTCCCGAGTCCTTGCCTTCAAGAGCCATCGAAGGTCCCTTCGAGCTCTGAATAATAACTCTCTGGCCTTGGGCTTTCAGGGCCCCCCTTCTGGGTATCCCTTAGCCCTCCAGTGGGCAGCAGCCGTAGCAGCAGCAACCCATCTCCCTGAGGTCCGCGCGTTGCCCTCACCTCCCTGGATTCCCGTCTCCAGACAAGTGCAGGTCGCTGAGATCCTCGGTTTCCTATGCCTTTCCCTTAAGGTGTTTTTTTTTCTTCTTCTTGGCTTTTTTTCCCCTTTCCCCTTTCTTCAATGAAATTCCTGCCAGCTAGAAAGGCAGGAGGGAGACGGGAGCGAGCCAGAGAGTAGAAACTTTCCTTGACTCCTCCTCCGCCTGTGTCTCCCTCCCTTGGCAAGCCCAGCCCGTGAAACTCCAGAACGAAGATCACTCAACAATGCCTGCCCCTCTCTGACTGCGCCGTCCCCACGCGCTGCGCCCGCCGAGCCGCCGCCGCCGCCGCCGCCGAGCTCAGCTCAGCCCGAGGCTGAGCCTGTCGCGACAGGGAGGGAGACCGCCCGGGATCGGAGGCTGGCTGGGCTGCGGAGAGGGAGAGGGCTTGCAAGGGAACTTTGCCCGCCGTGCCCGTCAGGTGCCCTTCAACCTGCCGGCCGCCAAGATGCCCACACTGGCCTCGCTCTGGGCTGTGTGGCTCTACGCTGTCGTGTGCCACGCCGGGACCCCCCAGCCGGGGCCAGCGCCTGCCTGCCCGGCTCCGTGCCACTGCGAGGAGGACCGCATCATGCTGTCGGTAGACTGCTCGGAGCTGGGACTTTCCGCGGTGCCTGGGAACCTGAACCCCCTGACGGCGTACCTGTGAGTACTGAACTCTCATTTCCTTCCTTTCTCCTTTGGCTCCTCTCCTCCTGCTCTGGGGGCACTGCTGGGCAGCAGCTTGCTCTCAGCGCCCCATTGCCTGGAGCAGACTCGGTGATGTCCCCTCCATCGTAGAGGTGCACCCGAAGGCATCCTCTCTGGTCCATCCCTCTCTCCAAGTCATTTGCTGAGCCCCAACAGAACTCTCTACGTCTGCTGGGAGAGATGAGGATGTATGTCCCAAATCCAGTTGGCTTCTCAAGACTGGCACAGTCTAAACTCGAAAAGACAAGATGTCCTTGCCCTCCTAAATTTTGATTTCCCAGTTAGCTGGGGTTCAGAGCATTGGCTCTGGTCACCTGGATTCCATGAGTTCCCTCTTCAGAGAGGACGGTGTAGTTAGTGAAAAGGAAAGAGTGCTGGTCTTGGGTTTAGTTCCCACCTTGCAACTTACTACCTGTGGGGCTCTGGGCAAGTCACCTCATCTCTCTGAGCTTTGGCTTCCCCCTTTACAAAATGGGGAGGTTGGAGCAGAATAGGAAGGGGGTATCAGGGAAAACAGCCTAGCTGTAGCTGCCAACAGGTCACGGGATTCCCATTTAGAGGGGCATAAATAGGCACTGAACCACTATTTTCATTTCTTCAGCATCTGGTTAAGGGGTGGTTGAGGGCAAGACTGCTTGTCTCAAATGGGGTGTGATTCTGATGAGTGAAGGGCAAGGTAATATTTCAGTTGTCCAGGGCAAGGCGACAGATTTTTTGGAGTTAAACTGGGATTGATTTAGGGGTCCCAGGGCTTGGGGCAATGAAGGCATATATTTATTCCTTATTTCCTTGGTAAGGGGTCCCTTAGGGTACCCTCTGATCCTGGCCCTCCCTCTTCTCCCAAGGGCCTCTCTAATGTTGTGTCCCAGGGGGGAAGCCTCCTCAGAGACATAATTTGTGGCCAGACAAAGAGGTTGAAAACCAGAGAACCATTTTTAGCATCAGAGTTGGGGTGAGATGGTCTGGGGAAGAGGAGTGTGAAGGAGAGTCTGCTAGGGTAACACCTCAGTCCAGCTGGGCCAGACCGTAAATCCTGGAGAAGAAAAGGAGTTTGCCCTCAAGTCTCCCTGGTTTTGATTCTGGTTCCTAGTGGTAAGTACAGAAGGGGGAAAGATTGGTTTTATCCAGGAAGGATGTTGGAGGGATAAGTGACTAGATTTCTATCCCCCACTCTATACTCTTTCCCAAGTTCTGGGGGAATCACTGTCTTCCCTCCAGGGAGCTCCATTTCTCTCCTTCCAGAGCAGGTAAAATTGGGAAAGTCCAAAGCTTTGGAAGAAAAAAACTCTTGGAAGACTGGGTATCCTTGACATTGGGGTGTGGCTCTGGCCTTCCTTGGATAGCTCTTCCCAAATGATAGGGGAAGTGATTATTGGAGTAAATGTCATGCTTCAGTAGAAGGAGCACTGGCATTGGAGTCAGAAGACCTGGATTCAAATTCCACTTTGGATACTTACCTGTACTCTCAGTTTCCTGTGAAATGAGGTGATTAGACTAGATAATCTTGGAGATCTCCTGTAGCTCTAGATCTCTGATCTGATGATCAAAAGAGATGCTGCTCCTTCATGCTTCCAGATTGCATTAGCCCCAAGGGCTTTTGAAAGGTCAGTAGAGCTAAGATGTCCATGACGGGCAGTTCCTTGGAACTGGACAACAGGGAAGATTATCCCAGGCTCTCAAGAGAGGAGTAAATCTATTCCATTGCCTCCTACTTCTTTAGGGAGGGCCTTAGAAAGCTATCCTCAGCTTTTCCAGCCTGAGTACTGCAGGTTTTGAGATCTCTAAGAGGTCCCAGGTTCAGGCACAAGTCAGTTGTGTTCCTAGCTTCCCATTCTAGGGCTTTTAGCACCTTTCTTGGAGTGAACATATGGAGTATGTTTTTGGCATCCAGCCTCTTCTCTCTCCCTTAGGTCCATCTGATCATTATTCTGCCCCGAGAAATCGAACAGCCCAGATGGGCAATACCTCTCCTTCTCAGTAAGAACACCTGGAATGGAAAGCCAACACTTCTACTCTTAGGGACTCAGGATCATTGGGGTGCTTTTTTCTACCAACTCAAAACAATTTCCCCAGACTCCTCCAAAAGAAGTTAGTCCTTAGTGCTCAGTGAAGTTGGCTTTTTCTGAGCTTTTCCTGGCTGGTCCCTGTTGACTCTAAGCTGCAGGGCAGACGATCTCAGCTAGCTCCAGGCTGAATCCTAGAGTGGAGTTCTCCCCCAAAGAGATGACAGATTCCAAGGCAGTGTCTGGAATTTAGCAGGAGCCCTCAGAATCTGGGAGAGAAATGGGACATAGAATTATAGCCGGATGTCTGCTTGGGCTGTGGAAGTATCAGACTGGGAGAAAAAGATCTTTCTTTGTGTCAGCCCTGGCCAGATGGACAAATAACAGACCATTTACCAAAAGTATTGGTGATAGCAGGGAACAGGGCAAGGTGCAGAAGGGATATTCTAGTTTTGTTAAAAGAGGTGGGCAGTCTAGAATTTGGAGTGCTGTTAGATTATCTAATCCAACCCCCCATTTTAAAAAAGGAGAAAATTGATGGTGAAATAATTTCTCAAAGGTCCCTCAGTGGTAGAGTTCAGATTTGAACTCAGGTCTTTTGACTCCAAATCAACTACTCAAGCATCAACTACATAGGCAAAGAAGAATTATGGGGGTGGAAACAGAAACATTTTATTCTTTTTTAAATGGTACCCAGAGGGGACATATCCTAAAGAAAGCTAGGTGGCACAGTAGATAGAGTTCTAGGCCTTGAATCAGGAAGATCTGAGTTCAAATCCAGCCACAAGAACTTGCTACTTAAAGCTGTGTGTAAATCATTTAGCTCTGCTTTAGTTTCTCAACTGTAAAATGGATATAATAATAGTACCTACCTTCCGGGGTTGTTGTGATGATCAAATAAAGTAATATTTGTAAAACAGCATACATAGTGCCTGGCACATAAAAGTAGCTTAACAAATAATAGTTTTCTTCCTTCCATTTTAGCTTTCACATTTGGGTTAAGGCAACTAACACCTACTTGCTGGGAAATTCTACTGTTGTTCAGTTGTTTCAGATTCTTTGTGACCCATTTGGGGTTTTCATGGCAAAGATACTGGAGTGGTTTGTCATTTCTTTCTCCAACTCATTTTCAGATGAGGAAATTAAGGCAGACAGGGTTAAGAGGCTTGCCCAGGGTCACACAGCTATTAGGTGTCTGAGGCTGGATTTGAATTCAGGAAAATGAGTCTTCTTGAGTCCCGACTATCCCTCTATCTCCTGATGCTTTAAACTCTGCAATACGACAGCTCTTAAAGGTCTAGCTCTCAAAGATAAAGATAATTGCTATGAATTGGGATTGTTTCGTTCATTTTGTTGGTATTGCTAGTGCCTAGCATGGTGCTTGGCACAGAGTAGGTGCTTAATAAATGCTTGTGGCTTGGTTGAGATGTCTCTGTTCTGTATATAGTAGGGACATCAAAGGATGGGTGGAAAGCCACTTGGCATGAGAGTAGGGCTGAATGAATACCAAGTGAATTGAACCAGAAGGAGGCAGCTTGTTGCGGGCAGAGAGTTGGCTCTGGAGATAAAAGATCCTTCCTTGAATGAGGCCTCCCACTACCTATCACTGGCATAACCTTGGACAAATTACTGGATTGTCCAGCCCTAACCTCTCTCTGTTAAATGAGGAGTTTGGATTAGATGCCTTCAATGGTCTTATCTAATCCTCAGTATATGATTCTATGAAAAAAGAGACAATAAGCTCTAGGGGGAATGACACTTATTTTACTCCATTCTTGAGAAAATAATTGTGGGCTTATGGGTCCTTGAGGAAGGTGAGGCATGAAAGGAAGCATTTTCTTTAAACCTTTACCTTCAGTACTAAGTATCACTTCCAAGGCACAAGAAAGGACTAGGCTAGTAGTTTTAAGTGACTTGCTCAGGATCACACAAAGAAGATGTGTCTGAGGCTAGATTTGAACCCAGGACCTGCTTCCAGACCTAGCTCTCTGTCCAGTGAGCCACCTAGCTGCTCCTAGGAAACATTTTTGATAAGGGAGATCAGTCTCCAGTTGTTGTGTCATTTAAGGTTGACAATGTGTTAACTTCACAAGAAGCCTCTGAGTCGTAAGGATAATGACTGGACCTATGATTGAACTGACATGGAGGACTTCCACATGAGGAAATTCCCTCTACCAGTGCTCCTCTTGTAACTCGTTGTCCCCGAGAGTTGCCCAGATCACAGAGAGGTGAAGTCATAAACATACACACAGTTTGTGTCAAGTGCCAGAAATGGGACTCAAACCCAAGTCATCTTGACCCTTTATCCACTCTGCCCCTTTGCTCTCAGTGTTAGCATGATTATCACCACTTCTCAGATGAGAAAATCCAAATTGCTCATGCGTAAAGTCCCTCTATGAAGAAGTGACTTGTCCATGGTCATGAGGCTAGTCACACCTTTAGAGTGCAGACTTAGCTCAGGTCTCCTGACTCCCGATCCGGTGTTCTTTCCACTATCGCTGTTGTGTGGTTGAGAAAGATACGTATGTGGGCACACGTGTGCGCATGTAGTTCAGTCATTTCAGTCATGTCCAACTCTCTGTGACCCCATTGGGGTTTTCTTGGCAAAGTCACTGGACTGGTTGGCCATTTTCTTTTCCATGTATGTGTAGGGGAGCTTTAATTCTCACCCCACAGAATAGATTTTCATAATGGAATAAAACAAGCCGGATGACCTTTGGAGAGCCTTTAGAAGAAGTAGCTCAGTAACCGCTGGAGGACCATACCATTCCCTATCAAATTGGACTTTGGGGATTTGTTTTTTCTCCCTCTGGGCAGGATTGTATTTAGCCCAGCCTAGAGGGAAGAGGCTTTCCCCTATTTGTTGAGATCTTGGGAGGAAGCGATGCTGCAGACAAATTTTTCCACAGGTAAGAAGCTTTCCTGTTAGGAAGTTCTTCCTTATGTCTAACTTGAACTTTGCCGATTTCAGATCCATAGTTATGGCCTGTCCTGCTCCATTTGGATTGGGAAGATGGAGCTTAGATCTGCACAGACCATTAGCTTCTCCTCTTGCTTCCCCTCTGCCCTGCCTCATGCTCTAGGACAGGATTTCTGAAGATGGACATTTCTTCCTCCCCTCTGTAAAGCTCTGTAAACCCTGTCCTCGGTGCTAGGGGGCAGACAGTAAACAGGAACCATAGTCCCAAAGTCTGGGAAGCTCATTGAATCCACAAGTCTTTAGGAAGTGCCTGCTGTATGCCAGGCACTGTGCCAAGCATTGGCAATAGAAAGATGAGTCTATCGCTGCCTCTCCCTTCCCCAAACACTTTTTCAGTTGGCTATCTCAGGCCCTGGGGAGACCCTGGGGCCAGCTTCCAGGCAGGAAAGGAAGGTAGCTGAGGTGGGCACCCCTGGAGCCCTGCCCAGGGGATAGAGGAGAAGAAGACACACTTCCTCAGGGAGTTTCCAGTCTGAGGGGGAAACAGTCCCTTGCCTGATGGAAGACCTTCTCCCTTCCGCATAGACAAAGATCCATAATCAAGTATAAAGAAGACAAAGCCACTCTGATTCCCAATTTGCTATTTAGAACTTCTGTGCCCTTGTCTAAGACCACTTTGGGTCTTAATTTTCCCCTCTAAAGTGAGTGGGTTGGGCTAGACATTCTCCAAAGTCTCTTCTAGATTCTCTGATCTATCCCTAAGGTTAGGTGATTGCCTGGGTCCTTGTCCCCCATGCCCCAGGCGCTGGACAGTGACTCAGAGGAGCCTATTGGGGAATCAAGGGAGCAGCTAGTCAGAGACATCTAGGGGCACTGAAGAGAAGGGGCAAACAAGGGGGAGAGTTATTCCAAGAAATGGGGTCCCTGGGGGGTATCTCCTGTGCCAGCCTCACTCCAAAGCAAGGCCTGGGGGGCCGGGCTCATCAGAGGGCAGACCCCATGGGAGGGTGAGGGGTGGAGGAGGTTTGGGGAGGGGGGTAAGGAGGAGCCAACACCCTAGTTCAAAGGAAAAGCAGGAAACAAAGCCTTAGGCAAGAGAAAAAGGAAACCTCTTGGTTGGTTCTGGCATCAGGCATGGGGTGCGGTCGGGCGGGGTGCGGCTGGCGGAGGAGAAGAAAGCTTGGTTCAGAACACAGCCCCCCCCATTCCCCACATCCCCACCCCAGCCCCTTTCCTCCATTATCCCATGAGCTTTCAACTGTGAGGCCCAGCTCCCCTCCCCTCTCTTCCCCCATCCTCTTGTCCCCAGGTTGGCATCTTTGTTTTGGCATTCGCCTTCTCCCTCTCCCGGTTGGTGCTCATGGCTTGTCTACCCCAAAGGTGAGTGGGGGTGGGGTAGACAAGCTCTCCAGAGGGAACAGAGATGAAAGAAAAAAGAAGCCAGAGTCCAAGTTGAGAAGCCAACTTTGCTGGGACTCCCCCCACCTTCCTCACTCTGAGTTCTGCTTATTGAGCATCCCCTTTCCGCTCCCTGGGAGACATGTTAGGGGTTGGCTGGAGAGATCCCTGCTCTGTGGGGTGGGGGCTGACCCATCTTCCAGCTCCTTCCTCCAGCGTAGTAGGGAGCATTGAGCCCTCCTACCCTCCCATCAGCCCTTTGCCTTGTTGGAAAAAAGGGGGCTCCCAGGAAGGGGCTGCATCAGTTTTTAGGCTCAGGGTCACTGAGATAAGGGAAAGATTTCTTCTTCTCTCCCCTCTCCCCCTACCTTCCACCTCAAGATGCCCAAGGAGATGGGGGGAGGGTGGTAGGGGTGGCGCTGGGGAAGGCTATTCCCTTGCCCTTTGGGAGGGAAACATTCTTCAACCTGGAAAAGGCTGGCATTCTATACCATATATATGCATATATTTGTGGGATTCAGCTCTTCTCAGAAAGGGAAATCCTGAGAACTGTGCACCCCCTCACCCCCTCCTGGAGCAGCTCAGAGGAACCCGCCTATCACTCAGAGCTCCTGCCTTTTTCATGTTGAAGTACCTCCAGAGGGCAGTGTCTTCCTCTAAATTCTGCCTTCTAGTGCTGGGTGACCTTGGGACAGTTACTCACCCTCTCTGTGTGGGAAGAAGTAGGTTGGGGACCAGGCAGACAAGGACAAGGACCTATATACTTGGGGGCTTTGGGCTCCTAAAGGAAGATACAAAGGATGAAGCATTTGAATCTGAGAGGAGGAAGCAGCTTTCAACTTTTCTCTTTTTTTTTGCCCATTTTCTAAATGAGCCTTCTTCAGTTGGACCCACTTTAATGACGAGGGGCGTGTGATGCCCATTCCCCTACAGTGGTTAGGCTTCTCCTTTCTGTCCTCCAGACTTAAAAGCCTGGGCCCCAGGAGGAGAAAAACACCAGAGAGGCCAAACTTGGTCAGTGAGAAGAGAGTTATTTTGGAAGTGGTGGGAGGGCATGGCAGGCGGAGGAGAGCTTTCAGAGAGCTATGGGGTTGGCACATCGCCCCCCCGGAGCTGTGCCAACCTGGGCAGCAGGCAGGGGCCAGAGCCAGCTGCTCAGGGACAGGGCACCTACAGAACTGAAGTTTCCTTTCATGTTCCCGCTCCCAGACCCCTCACCCAGTTTCTGCCACCTTTTTCATCCTTCCCTTAGAGCAGCCTGGAAGAGGAGACCTTTGGGAAGGGCAATGAGTCTCCTCTTTGCCCATCCTGTGCCCAGGCTTCTCTCTAGCCCTTTGATAACAGGTATTCTTTCCATCTAGCCATCAGACACAGAGTTGAGGCTTGGAGCCATAGAACAGGCATTGTGGTATACTGGAATACACATTGGATCTGGAATCAGGGGACTTAGGTTCCAATCCTGCTTCTTACCTGGGCAAGTCACTTAAACCATCCTGGCCTCAGTTTCCCTCTGTGCAGACGAAGGCATTGGACCAGACAACCTCTAAGTTTTTTCAGCTCTAATTGTATTAATCTGGGATCAGAGGCTAGAATCCTATCCCACTCTTCTTGAGGCATTCCCAGGAAATGAATGAGGCTACCAGGTAGGTTTAGCCCCAGACTTAGCCCAGATTTATTGACTCAAATGGGCTGCCCCCCCCCCAGTTCCTCTCTCTGTATACCACATTAGTAGTATCCTGCTAGTCACTTAATCCCAATTGCCTTGCCCTTGCCCTTCTGGCCTGGATCTGTTACTAGGGCAGAAGGTAAGGGTTTTAAAAAAGTTAGGATCCTGATTCCCATAACCTCAATCGATGCTTACTCTGCCATAGTCAGGCCACGGTCATGGGAATTCTGAGCTGCCCCAAGGGATGGACGGGATCATGAGCATCCTAGCCCCACTGCCATCCCAGAGCCTGAATCCAAATAGGAACAGAGAAGGTGTGCAGAGCCACGTGTCCAATTTCCTGTCTCATCCTCTGATCCAATAAACATTTATTAAACACCTACTATGTGCCAGGCACCACGCTATGGGCTGGGAATTCGATTAACAAAAAGAAAGACATTCCCTGCCCTCAAGGAGCTTACAGATTAATGGCAAGAGACAACACACCAGAGCAGGTGGTGGGTGGGAATCCAAGGAGTACCCAGCACACAGCCATCCTGTTTTATGGAGCTGACACCAGTAGATGCAAAGTGGAGTGAGCTGAAATTCCAATTTCTGCCCTCTACAAAGAAAGGCATTGGGAGGAGTTTGATCCTCCAGCCTTCCAATCAGAGGGGACAAGAGGCTGGGGGAGGTTCTCCCTGGGCTTTTGACATAGGGATGTTGTAGTCAAGGGAAGGAAGGTCTGGACAGACCTGGAGGCAGGAGAACCTGGGTCTGAATCCTGCCTCTGCTACCAGCTGTGTGACTGACCAAATCATGTGACTTCTCCCAGCCTCAGTTTCTTAGTTTGTAAAAGAGGGATAAGAATAGCGCTTACTCCACAGGGTTGTTGTGAAGATATGATAAGGTGTGAAGTGCTTTGCAAACTTGAAGTGTGACATAATATATAAATATATAAAGATCTATTATTGTTATTATTGAGGAGAAACAGGGGAATTATATACAGAGAACTTCATGGGAAAGAAGAGTCAGCATTATCCCCAAATATTTATTGTCTATGGGTCACTGTGCCAAGAGCTGAGGGCAGGACCTAAAGAAAGCGGGGTTCTTACAAATCTACCCTCAAACACTTTCTTGTATAGTTGTCTAATAGATGAGAAGAGAGATTTCCGGGCAGGAAGTCCTAATTGCCTAGCGATCGACACAGATAAGAGCAATGGACACTCAGGGGAAGGAGAGGCCATGGAGGATTGGGGCAGTTTAGAAAGCTTCGGAAAGGAGGCAGCAGGGAGCAGCTCAGGTGGAGGTTCTGGGTTCCAATGTGGCCCAGACACTTCCTAGCTGTGTGACCTTGGGTAAGTCACTTTACCTCGATTGCCTAGCCCTTATAACTTGGAATCATTACTTAGTAGTGATTCTAAGATGGAAGGTAAGGGTTATTAAAAAAAAAAAAGAAAGAGAAAAAGGCTGGCAATGGACTTAGAATAACGCAGGTACCTTAGATGTCACATCCAGAACCTCTCTCCTGACCTCCAGCCTTGAATCTCCAACAGCCCACTGCATAAACTGGATGTCCTGGAGAGTTCACATAAAAGCTGAACCGATTCCTCCCCTCCCAAACCCTCTTCTCTGCAGCTAGCAAAGTAATCTTCCTAAAGGGCAGTTCTGACCTTGTCACCTCTCTCCCACCCTACCCCGCCCCATTCAACGAACTTCACTTTCAGGATCATGCATTAAATCTTCCTCATTCATTGTTAGAAGCCCTGGCTTCTTCCTCCCTCTCCAGCCTTCTTTTTAAACTCTTACCTTCTGTCTTAGAATCAATAAGGCAGAAGAGCAGTTAAGGGCTGGGCAATTGGGGTTAAGAGACTTACCCAGGATCACACATCTAGGAAGTATCTGAAGCTAGATTTGAACCCAGACCCTCTCATTCTACTAAGCCACCTCACTTCCCCCTTTTCCTTATACCTTCCTATCTTCTACATATTTTTGATTCAGTGACACTGGAACAACATTCCATCCCCAACTCTCACATCTGAGCACTTTCACTGAGTGATCTCCATGCTTGGAAAGGGAGGGAATAAGCATTTATACAGCACCTACTATGTGCCAGGTACTGTGCTAAGTAAGGGCTTTCTAAATATCTTAGTTGAACTTCATAGTAACCCTACAAGATAGGTACTATTATGATCCCCATTTTATAGTTGAGGAAACTGAGACAAATGGGGTTAAATGACTTGCCCAGAGTCACACAGCTAGTAAATGTCTGAGGTAGAATTCAAACTCAGATCATGCTAACACTGGACCCAGCTCTTTATCCATTGTCACGTGGCTTCCAGAAAGGCCATCCCTCCTCATCTCCACCTCCTGGCTTCTCTTGGCATCCTTCAGATGTCAATAGAGATCCCACTTTCTGCAAAAACATCTTTTCCAGTCATCTTTGATTTTAGTGCCTTCCCCTGAGACTACTTCCAGTTGCTCCTGTCTATGTCCTATTTGACCATTATTGTTTGCATGTTGTCTCCCCCGTTAGACTATGAGCTCCTTGAGGGCAGGGATCCTTTTTGCCTTTCCTTCTGTCTCCAGTGTTCAGCAGAGCCTGACACACCAATCAGTCAATAAACATGAATGAAGCACCCAATGGATGCTACACATATGTATGACATACACAGTAGGCACGTAATAAATTTAATTTAAATATTCTAAATTTTTAAAAAATAAATATAATAAATTAATTTAATTTAAAAATAAAATAATAAAATAAAAATAATTTAAATTTTAAATTAAATAATTTAAATAAAAGAAGAAATAGTTGAGTTGACTTATCTGAGAGGAGGTATCATTCCATGTATAAGCAAGACTGAGTAGGGATGGGGGCTAGATTTCTGTTTTCATGGACCCAAGGAACTCCCAGGGGAGATGTCTCCCTCTATCAAAGTGGGTTTGCTTTGCAATGTTTCATTTAAAAAAATCCCTTACCTTCCATCTTAGAATGTATTGGTGCCAAGGCAGAAGAGTCGTAAAGGCTAGGCAATGGGGGTTAAGTGACTTTCCCAGGGTCACACAGCTAAGAAGTATCTGAGGCCAGATTTGAAACCCAGGACCTCCGGTCTCTAGGCTTGGCTTTCCATCCAGTGAGCCACCCATCTGTCCCCTGCAATGTGTCATATTTAAATATTCAATTTTATTTCACTTCCAGTTCCTCACTCTCTCCCTTTCCCCACCCACTCAGAAGGCAAGAAAAAATAACCCCATTATAAATACATATAGATATTGCCGCATATTCAAGTGACAGTATTTGATAGAGGCAGAGATGCCAAGGCTTCCTGGCTTGAAGACTCCTCTCTACCCACTGCTCCAAGCTGCCTCCCCAAGGCTGGGAATCAAGACTCAGAAAGGAGATTAATATAAGGATAAGTTATAAGTCTCTTCAACTGCTCCTTTCTCAACGATCCACAATGACATCCCCTTTGGGGTAATGATTTGGAAAGACATGGGGAGAAACTGAGGCACAGAGAGGGGCTGTTCCTTTCTTAAACAATGTAGATCCTTGCTTGGAGCAGGATCCTGGAGTCCCAATTCCCCATAATTCCCCATACCCATTCCCAGTTGCTTATTTGCTTTTGTCAGTAGGTGTGTGTGTGTGGGGGATGTTCTTGAGAGTGTCCAGGCAGAAGGAATGATGAGAGTCTTTGTGGGAATGCCAGGGATTTAGATGTGGTTCTTGGGCTGGAAGTCATTACGACTAAACAGGAGGGCAGTGGTCCAGGGGGAGGAGGGCAGCTTTGTAGCTGACCCTGAGGATCTGGTCGCCCATCACCTGTCACACTTGTTGGGCAATGTTTCTGTGTGCCCATGGTGGGTGGGGCTTCTCCAATGCTGGGCAGGGTTAGGTGGTGGCCTACTTAGAAATGGGGGGATTGGATAAAATAGCCCTGGCCACCCCCAAAGGTCACACAGAGAGTTGGGGACCTGTTAACCTGGATACACCCTCCCTATGAGAAATGGAGGTTAGAAAGTCCCCCTAAAGGAAGCTCCAATTCTACCCTGGTAATAGGGGCCAACATCAGTAGGTACCAATGATTTTCCATCTAGGAAGACTTTGTAGAACCTGGCAACATTATTATCCCCTGTTCCTCATTCCTTGTGCACCCGGATCATGTTGCATTCATTTGACTTAAGGAAGTGCCTCAGTTCCCACATCTGTTAAGTAGGGATAATAATCTTAATCCCTGCCCTTCTTACCTCCTGGGGCTGTTGGGAGGTCAAATGGGGTAACTGCTAGAGAAGCCCTTTGAAAATTTAGAACATCTCCCACTGGGTTTGATTACTTTTCGAAGGGTGGTGTAGTTGATAGAGAGCTGGCCTTGAAACCAAGATCATCTGGGCTCCAATCCTGCTTCTGACATATATTGGCTGTGTGACTTTCCACAAGTAACTTAACCTCTCACTGGCAACTCTCAATGATTAAGACATTTGCAAATAAGACTCCAAATTACATTAGTAAGAGGGAGGGAAGTTCCCTATCCCCCTAGACTTATTTTTTCTTCTCTTCTTTTTTAAACCCTTATCTTCTCTCTTAGAATAACACTATCTGCTGGTTCCAAGGCAGAAGGGCTGTAACGGCTAGACAATGGGGGTTAAGTGATTTACCCAGGGTGACACACAGCTAGGATGTGTCTGAGGTCAGATTTGAACCCAGGACCTCCTGTCTCTAGGTCTGGCTCTCAGTCCACTGAACCATCCAGCTGGCCCCCAGCCCCATGTTTCAATATGTGTGTCTGTCTTACATCTTCTTGGAGGCATATCCTGTCTGCTGCTGTAAAACTGGAATCGATAGAGAAATGGCATCATTCTCATTCATATACTCCTTTAGACTGGGAGCTCCTTGAGGGCAGGGACTAGGGCTCTTCCTCCAGCACCAAGGACAGGGCTTTTCCTATGGGAGCAGACTGGCAGATCACTGATCTCATTGAGTTTTGTGATCCTCAGAGTCGCAGCCATTTAATCATCAAGCATTTCTTATGCAGCTCCCCTGTAACAAGTATTGTGCTAGGAACTGGGGGAACAGCCAAAGAGAAAAGAGCTCCTGCCCTCAAGGAGCTTCTATCCTTCTATCCTGGGAAGACAATGCTGTGCCCTGAACACAAGGTAGGGCTGGGGGGAAGAGGCAGGAAAGGGCTCCTACAGAAGGTGGTGCTCAAGCTGAGTTTAAAGGGAAACTAGAAATTCTAAGGGGCAGAAGTGAGGCAGGAAGCACTCCAGGCATGGAGGCAATCAGTGTAAAGGCAGAGAGATAGAGGATGGTTTGTTGTATGGGAGAAACAATAAGGAAGCTATTTTGACTGGACCATAGGGGGAGTGGAGGGGGAGTAAGGTTGGAGCCAGAATATAATGGACTTCAAATGCCAAACAGAGGAGTTTGTATTTGTTCTAGAGGTACTAGGGAGCCACTGGAGTTTATTGAGCGAGGGAGTAGTATGATCTAGTCTTTGCTTTAGGGCTGTCACAGACTTGTGGTATAGTGGAAAACTTGCTATGATACAATCTGAGAAAAGAATGATTGAATAGGGGAGAGACTTAATTAGGAAGACTAATTGCAGCAGGGGAAACAAAGTCAGTAAACATTTATATAGTGCTTACTATGCACCAGGCACTTGGCTAAGAGTTTTACAAATATTATCTCATTTGGGCCTTACCCCTTACAACCTTGGGGGATAGGTGCTATTATTAACCTTCTTCTATAGATGAGGAAATTGAGGCAAACTGAGGTTAAGTGACTTGCCCAGAGTCACACAGCTAGAAAGTATCTGAAGCCAGTTTTGAACTCAGGTTATCCTGAAATCCAGCCCAGGGCTCTATCCACTGCATTACTGGGTATCATTGCATGATGGTCCATTGGAGAGGTAATGAGAGTGGGGTAGCCATATCAGCCTACCACTACTCAGTTTTCTGGATGAGGAAACTGAGACCCAGGAAGGCCAACTGGATTATCTGAGGTCACCCAAGCAGGTATGGCAGAGGGCAGGGCAGAGCAGATCATCCATGCTGGAGCCATGATGGTGTCTCAGCCACACCCTCTCCTGTCTGGGAATCCCCCCACCTCAGGTCTCTCCAGAATCTAGGGCAGTCACCAATTGGGGTGTGTGTGTAGGGGGTTGGGAGCAGGAGAGGATCGAGTGTCCAAGAATTGTGAATGTTGAGGCAAGAGGAGGCGTAAACTAATCTCTTACCTTTGTGCTAGAGGGCGGATCAGCAGGCAGGGATGAGAGGAGGAAGGAAGGGAGCTTTTGTCCAGAACAAAAGTGGAGAATAAAAACTGGGACAGAGACCCTGTGGGGGCCCACCCCTACTCCAGCAGACACACACACTCCCTCCCTTGGGTGGCCACAAACAGTTCCTCATTCAGGATCCACTGGAGCCAAGAGAAGCCTGTTGTGCCTCCTCCTGCCTCTTGGGGATCTGATGGGAAAAAAAGGAGAGACTGTGAAGGGATGATCTCTCTCCCAGCACCTTCAATCCCTCTCCCACCCCTTCCGCCATGCTAGTTATAGTACCCGGGGAGCTGTTGAACTGGGAGATGGAGTAGGCAAGGAAGCTCTCTCCCTTAATAACTTAAAAGACAGGAAAACTGCCCAGTGCTGCCTGCGTTGAGACTTAAATAGAAGCCAGGCAATGAGCTGAAAAAGAAACTAGGCATTGGGCTTTAACGGAAGCTACATCTTCCCTCCAGCTGACATGTATTGGGTTTTTTCTTGAGATTCTGAGCCGATTGGCAGACCATGGAAAGAGAGAACACTGGATCTTGGGTGGGATAGGGTGGGTCTGGGGATTGGCGAGTTTTCTAGACTTAGAATTTTTAGAACTGCATGTGTCCAGACATGGACCCAGATGGAGCAAGTAGAGGTCAAGCCAGGAAGACTGGTGGATGGAGCCCTTGCTAGGATAGGAGGATCAAAAGCATCTTACCAGTCAGTAATGGGAGAGAATCCTGAGCTCCATGGACAGGCATCTCATTCTCACAGCAACCCAGAGAGGGAGATGCTATTATTATTTCCTTTTTCCAGATGAGGAAACTGAGGCACAGGGTGTGTCCAGTTGCCCAGGGTCATTTAATACTAAATAAATTAAGATGGAAGATAAATATTTTATTTTATTATTTTTTAAACCCTTACCTTCTGCCTTAGAGTTAATACTGTGTAAGGGCTAGGCAATGGGGGTTAAGGGACTTGCCCAGGGTCACATGGTTAGGAAGTGTCTGAGGCCAGATTTGAACCCAGAACCTCCCTTCTCTAGACCTGACTTTCAATCCACTGAGCCACCCAACTGCTCCCAATATTTTAAATAATAATAATGATAATATGAGCCAAATGACATCCATTCCAGCCAAAACAAGAGAGAAACATCTTGACTCTAGAGCAAAAAGGATTGTATGGGAGTATTCCTGACTCCAACTCCAGTCCTCAGCGAATGGCATCATGCAATTGCCTCTAAACAGAGCTTAGAATTCTGGTCATGTCCATTCTGGTTTTCTCACAGCATAGACTTTCCTTCCTGGGCTTTACTGTCCTCAATCTATGCCAGCTCTGGACCATTGGAGCTCTTGGGCCATGACTTTCGCCTCCTTCCAACTTATCCCCTTACCCCAAGTCAGTGTTAGAACTTGAAGGGCACCTGTTGTGCGCTAAAGGAAAACCTGGACTGGCATCAGTTTCCTTAGTTCCTTTCAGATGCCACCTGAGTCAGATCCTTGGTTTAATATGGAATCTTCCCCTTTCCCCTCACCCCCATCCTTGATCTTCAGTAGACTTGGAATATGGAACCCCTGGGTTAGAATTTTGCCCCTGTCCCTGACTTGCTGGGCAGCTTTGTTGTTGGACTCTCAGAACTTTAGTTTCTTCTTTAAATATATTTGTCCTGGCATGTTAGGTTGTTAAAGGGAAAAAAGAAAGGGATTTGGTTCTGGACTTGAAGATCCCATGAAACAGGACAGAAGAGAGTTCACAGAATCGCTGAAACTCAAGTGGGAAGGGGCCTCAGAGGCCATTTACTCTCACCCGTCTCTGACCAGGCTTCCCATTTTCCCGATGCCAGACAAGGGGCCATGCAGACTCCAGGGCAGGGGCCTCTGCTTCCTCCCAAGGCAGCTTATTTTGCTTCTGCATAGCTCCCGATGTTAAGAAGTTTTTCCACACCCCAAGCCTAAGTTTGTCTCTCTGAAAATTCCACCCATTGCTTTTAGGTCAGCTCCCTGGGGCCAAGGAGAACAAGTCTAATCCTCCTTTCACATGACAGTCTTTCAAATACCTGAAGGCAGTTATCATGTACCCCCTAAAGAATGGGATGCCATGGTGTCACGGCTCCTGGATTCCAACTGGGTCTTAGTGAGACTCTGGGGACCTTAGAGCCAGGCAGACACAGATTCCTGGGCAGTGCCCTCCCCTAACCCATCCCTCTCATCTCCATAGCCTGTCCCCTTCCAGCACCTCAGAAGGGCTCCATGCCCAGTCCAGAACAAGGCCCCCCATTAACTATGTGCAGTGGGCGGAAAAAGGAATGCCCACTTCCCCCTGCCAGCCGACGCTACGCCAGCTCTCCCTTCCATGCCTGAGCCCCATTCCTGAGTGCAGAGGCCCAGGGTGCTCCTCTCCTCTCTGCTTGCCCTGCCTGGCACCTGCCAGAAAGCATTTGCCCTAATGGGCCAGCCTGGCACAGGAGGGAGGGGGAATAGGAGTTAAGGGGCCATTGCTCCCCAAGGAAAATGAGAGTGTGTTAGATCTCCTGGGGGGTCCCTTATGTGTCTTCATAAAGACAACTCTTGAGAGAGTGGGTGGTGAAAATCCCGGGGTTCATTCTCTGAATGCTGAGCGCTCCCCCTCCCTTCCCCTCAATGGCACTAAAGTCCTTGAAACCTACAGTCTAACTTCCTGCTGTGAGGGCTAAGAGGACCTGGGTTTGGAGGTGTACATTGCCAGAATTATGAGGAGGGCGAATCACCGAATAGCAGATCTGAAAAGACATTTTGCTCCCTAATTTTACAGGAGAGGAAACAGGCCCAGGAAGATTAATAAAGGAGTGGCCAGGGGGAGGTGGGTGGGAGTCCCATTTTTCTGGACTTCCAGTTCTTCTCACTATATATTCTACTGTCTGAGGGGGCCCTCTTGAAATCATCTTGCCCAGTCCCCTGCCTTCAGGCTAAGCTTAATTAAGTCCAGATAGTGCAACTTTTAGGTTACTGTTCTGATTTCTCATCACCCTCTGCCTGGCTTCCCAATACAATCCTTTCTGCTTTAGAGTCAAGATGTTTCTCTTATTCTGGCTGGAATGGATGTCATTGAATCATATTATTATTATTTAAAAATTTTATCTTCCATCTTAGAATCAATACTATGGATTGGTTTGAAAGCAGAAAAATGGTAAGGGTTAGGCAATGAGTGTCAAGAAACTTGTCTAGGATCACACAGCTAGGAAGTTTCTGAGGCCATAGATTTGAACCCAAGACCTCCCAACTGGCTCTCTATCCACTGAGGCACCCAGCTGCAGCAAGTCATATTAGAACTGAAAAGGACATTTCCAATCTTCAAATCCAACCCCTCCATTTTAGAGATAAGGAAACTGAGACTCAGAGATTTAGTGATTTGCTGGTGTCACAAAGTAAATTAACAGTAAGGTTAACTTGTCTCTTTGCTCCCAATCTAATCCTCTTTCTGTAGCAGCCGATTCCTTCCCTACTAACAAATCTCTCCCTCTTTTTTTCTTTTCTGGGTTCTGTTCTGTTATCCTCTCGAGGTGACTCAAGATCTCTGGTGTTCTCAACCAGATTCTCATTCGGGGTCGCATCTGATATCACCTCAGGGGTTCTGGCTCCAGCTCAGCTTGGCACCAGCCACGTCAGGCTGAGGGAGAGTGACCATTAGTAGAGAAAAACAGAAGCAACATCTGCTTAGGCCAAATTCTGCGAGGCAGGGGATCTCAAGAACTATTTCCTTCCCCATTGGTAACTGGAATAAGAAAGAGGATGGACCGGGACCATCCCAGATTTCTTTCACTCACAGCCAAGCCAGCAAGTTTTCCACAAGGATCTATCCTGACTGTCAAGACCCCTTATCTATTATATGCTTCCCCAACTAGTCATGGGTCTCACTAACTCAGTCTCTTGAACCATTGCTCATTTTCTAATAGCTCTGATGTTTTTCCTCAATCCAGCCAAGCCAGATCTCTCTGGTCCCATTTAGTCTTCATTTTCTACAGAAAATCTCTAACCTCCCCTGTCCCAAACCATTGAATGGTTTGTAGATGCTTAATAAATGCTTGTTCCCTCCCTCCCTTCCTCCACTTCCTCTCTTCCTATCTTCCTCTATCCCTCCCTCCTTTCTTTCTCTCCCTTCCTTCCCTCCTTCCTTCCTTCCTTCCTTCCTTCCTTCCTTCCTTCCTTCCTTCCTTCCTTCCTTCCTTCCTTCCTTCCTTCCTTCCTTCCTTCCTTCCTTCCTTCCTTCCTTCCTTCCTTCCTTCCTTCCTTCCTTCCTTCCTTCCTTCCTTCCTTCTTTCCATATGAGCTTTGTGCTTAAAGGTACCTGTTAACAAATGTGCCATGTGAGGTTTCTAACTTAGCTCTGGGCAAAGTGTTTGCTGTCCAGGCTGCTGACTCCATTCTATGGCCCCCAGGCAGGGGAGAAGACTCTATGCTCCCCACCATGCTACTGCCAGTGGGTTTTGTGTTTATCCTGGTCCCAGGTTTAATAGAGGACAGAATGACTCTCCAAACACCCCAAACCTTTCAGGAGAGAATGAGTACTTAGTCCAAGTCTTGAGTGATTCCCTGGAGAGGGCCATTGGGGGCATGAATGCTTGGCCTTTGGCTTATGGACACTGGCTGAAGATCAGAAGATGGGGAGATCAAAAGATGGGGAGATCAGTGGCACAGCAGGTGGTCACTTGGAGGCGCCAGAGGCTGCAGCTGCTGCCTCCTCAGTCCTGGGACTGACCCAGGACTCCCTCCCCTCCTGTTCCCTTCTCCCCAGTCCTTTTCTGGCCAATCAGAAACCCAGACAGACTCCCTTTTGCCCACCAGGGGCTCCCAAGTTACACTGCTGTCCCAGATGCAGACCAGGAGTGGAAATGGGGCAAGCTCTGACTGGCATTCATGCCAACCTTTGGGGGGCACTCCTCAGGTCTACTGGGTACCAGGAAAGAACTTACATCCTTTAAGCCTGTTCTGCTCCCTATACCTAGCTCAGAAGTACAGGAAGAAGCCTGGATATCCTATTTTCTATCTCAGTTGACTCTCTAATCTCTGACCTTGAATTTCACACTCCTATGGCAGTCTCTTTTTGATCTTATTGTAGCATGAGGGAGCAATGTTAGCATCAGAAAGAACTTTCTGGTAGAGACCGAGGGTCACTGTCCCATCTGTTCCTCAAAATACTGGATAAAAGAAGAGGGGCTTTTGATTAGGCAGGCAACTTGGGGGAAGTGGAGTGCTACCTGGAGAAGATGATACTTCTGGACTCTTGTAAGTCCAGTAGTAGTATAATGGGAGAAAAGAGTCAGTCAGGGGCTATAACAATCATGACACACTTGTTGTTCAGTTGTATCCCACTCTTCATGACCCCATTTGGGATTTTCTTAGCAAAGATGCTGGAGTGGCTTGCCATTTCCTTCTCCAGCTCTTTTTACAGATGAGGAAACCAAGGTCTACAGGGTTAAGTGACTTGCCCAGGATCTCACAGCTAATAAGTATCGGAAGCCACATTTGAATTTAGGAAGATGAATCTTTCTGACTCTAGGCCCTGAGCTCTGTCCACTATGCCCCCTTAGCTGCCCCACATAGCATATATTTTATATAAATTCTCTCATTTCCTCCTCACAGAAACCCTATTCTATTATTCTATTCATTTTACAGATGAGAAAACTGAGTCACAGAGAAGTTAAATTATTTACTCAGGGTCATACAACTAGGAAGTGTCTAAAACAGGATTTGAACTCAGGCCTTCCTAACTCCATGTCTGGCACTCTGACTGCTATACCACCTACCTAGATTTAACTGAACTGAGATAGAACTCGTGCTGGGAAAGGTACTGGGGATGGTATGTGTCACTCATATGAGATAATATGAGATAATAACTATAAAACAATACTGGGTCTAGTATATAGTAGACATTGCAAATGTTTATTATTGTTATTTATCATCATTATTATTTTTATTATTTTGCCTTCCAGGGGCCAGGTGGAGATTTTTCTTGGGGTGGGCAATATTTAATTCCTTCTAGCTACAGAGATCACTTTACCTCTCGAGGGATCTAGGGAACTCTCTTAAAATTTTCAATTGTAGGGAAGGCGACAGCCTGCACAGATAGAGGGAATTTCCTCATCTGGGAGCTCCTTGTATCCAAGGCTGCCATGAATGAAATCGCAGATTTAGTCTCTATGTCTATGATATCAGTATGTTGGTGTTTCTACAAATGTGGCAGGTAATCGGCTACACACTCTTCAGGAAAGGGGTATCACAGCAGGAGTGGGACGATAGGAACTCTGTGTGTAGGCTCCTTGCAAAGCCTGTGGATGAGGAAAGCCTGACGATGGAACAATGGAGAGAGGATATCCCTGGAATGAAGACCGATTTCCCCATAATTGCTCTCTGAGACCCTGCTCATCTTCTACTCCTAGAACCTTTTAGTTTTTTGCCTTTATTCTCTTACTGGGGAGGAGAACGAGAAGAAGGGCTGGCATGGGAGGAAGAGGAGGAGAAAGGAGAAAGCAATAGGTGATTTGTGTTATAGTTGTCAGATCAAACATGGAGCAAGTCATTTGAAATCTGAGACTCAGTTTACTCACCTGTAAAATGAGAGAACTAGACTGGAACATTGCTAGACTCCAACTGTAAAGACTTACAGCTTTAACATTCCATAATCCTGTTGGCGAGGGGCAGGGAACAGAGTGGTCATTGGTTTTATTCATAGTTTTCATACGAATTTCAGGGAAATTTGCAGGTTCAGTCCAGGATGGGTCAAGTGGGTTGGCCCAGTCTGGAAAAAAAATGGACAGGTTTGGGTGTTGGATCTATCTGACTGCCCTGGTGGGTGGTCCTGTGCAGCTTAGTGTGTTAGGGTGGATTTGCTTTTTCCTTCTCTAGACATCAGGACTTGAAAGGGAAGAGAAAGGAAGAGGAAAGAGAGACACCATCCAGCTAGGACAGTAGGCACTGAACAACCCAGGGAGGTGAAGGAGGAACCCTGAAGAAAAAAAGGCCTTCCCCCATCCCCCTCAACTTTCTGCCTTCGACACACCCCTGCCTGTCTGTTTATCCGGTAAAATAAAGGCAGCAGGACTAGGAGCTTCAGCTAAACAAACTACAGCAAATGCTGGGATCTCAGCACAAAGCCAAGACCCTACCTTCTGGGTTCCTTGGCTTTCTCTGGATGCCTCACCCACCCCACCTGTCTCCTTACACACACACACACACACACACACACACACACACACACACACACACACACGAGTGTGCACCTCCTTGGGTTGGAGAGGTGGAGGAGGAGGGTGGATTATTCTGGCTATAATAATAATAGCTCATATCAGCATAATGCTCTGTGGCTCCCAAAGGGCAAGCCTTGGGACAATTCCGTGAGGTGGGTAGGAGCTTTGAAGCATTTAGGGGATCTATGATTTCATCAATTTGAGTTTTCCTTCCATGGGTGAAAATCTCAACTCTTCCATTTTTTCTCATCCATTCTCATCAATGGCTTCCAAAGACCTTTCACCCAATTTACTGAAAGTCCTCCTTCCCCAAGTTCTGTTGATATGATCATGATGAATATTTATGTAGTTTCATAAAGTTTACAAAATGATTTCTTCACATGGCAGATAGGAAGAGCATTATCTCTATTTTTATAGAAGAAGGCTAAGGGACTGGTTTAGAATTACACAGCAACTAAGTGTCAGAGTGGGGATTTGAACCCATCTCCTGGCTCCAGGTCTTGGAAAGAGTCTCCTAATTGTTTCCATTACACCAGGCTACTGCCCTCAGGCTGAGCATCTGTTATCTCTCCCTCTTGCTACATGACCAGCTCACTTCTTTTTCCAGCTTTCCATGTCCTTGGTGTCCTTCACACCTATTCTGGCAACAGAGCCATTGGCGGCAACTTACTCCAACCTCCTTGTTCCTACCATGTGTCTTTCCATTGCCCTTTCGGATTACTTATAATTTTGATTCTTTGAAGATCAAGTGTTCCATGATTCTTATCTACAGAGCAATCCTTGGAGAATGTTTAGGTAAAAAAGTTGGACATTTCCAGCATGGGGAAGTTGGAAATAACTGAAAACACTATGATATATCCCCAAAGCAGTTCAAGTCTGAGTTCTTTACCCACTAAACAATGGGCCCAGATAATTTTTCAGTTATATTTCCTAAAACACGTACACATGTGAATACATGTTATGTATGTATACAAATACACATAATATATATGTATGTATATACACCCACCCACATATATATAATTAAATGAGTTGCCCATCCACATGCATTTCATAATCTGAGCAATTTCTTTTTCATCCACTTGCTTTTTCAAGTATAAATGGTTAGATAGACATTAATGTCTGACATTGCTCTGGATTCCATGGAAAAGACTTGTATTTTAGGGCTCCCTATAATTAATGCCATGTCAGTTTGAATAGGAAACCTTGGGATCAGTAGGGAAACTCTTTGTTTGGGTCTTATAAAGAGCCCCATTCATGACACTGGTGAACAATTGAGGTGAATGTCTCTCTGTTTCACAGCTCTCTTTGATGTTAAGTCATTGGTGCCAGCAAAGTGGAAGTTGTGGCAAATTCTCTGGGGCAAAAAAGCTTCAAGTCCAGGCTGGGAGACAGATAGCGTCTCTCTTATGGGATGGTCTGCCTGGATAGGTTCAGATAAGATCATCACTAGCTTGACCATAGAGTAATGAGTTTCTCAGCGGTACTGATTTTTGAAGGCTGCTTACTAAATTAGAGAGATCTTTTCATCTGCCTCCCTAGAGAGTATACCCACATCAACAAAAGCAAGGGTCCTTGAAGTATTGATGTTAATACTTAGTCATTCAGCATCTGTCTTAGTCACAGAATTTTGATATAAAAAGGAAAATATTTTACTTGCAAAGAGTCTTCCTTCGAGGCTTCATTTACGAGTCAAATATTTTTTTTGAAAATTAGTGAATAAGCACATAGCAAGATGAAATATTTTCTGTACCTCTCAATCAAGTGTGAGACCAAAATGTGGTCTTTTATAGAGAAAGCCATTTGGGAAAGCTGGCCTGGTGGCTCATGCTGTCAACAAGGATTTCCAAGGACACTCCAGGATTTTATAGAGATCAATAGTTTGATGTTTTTTTCAATTGCATTTAAATTTTTTTAGTGCTGGATAAGTCATTTCTGATCTTTTCTTCTCTTTCTGGAGTCCTTCCCTCCATTAAATATCTTGAAAAATTGATCTCTAAGTGCCTGTAAAACATCTCCAGCACATATTTCTTCTGTATGCCTTTGTTCAGATCCAGATACTCTCACCAACTTCATCTTAAGTTCCCATAACTACTTCCTCAAATATTAATTCAGTACAATTCCATTAAACACCTACTGTCTACAAAGCACTGTGCTAACTCCTTGGTGTTGTTGTTGGTCAGTTGTTTCAGTTGTGTCTGACTTTTGGTGGCAAAGAGACTGAACTAGTTTTCCATTTTCTTCTCCAGCTCATTCTACAGATGAGGCAATTGATGCAAACAGAGTTAAGAAACTTGCCTAACATCACACAGTTGCTAAGTGTCTGAGGCTAGATTTGAACTCAAGTCTTCCTGACTCCAGACTGATACTCTAGCCATTGTGCCCCTAGATGCTCAATTCCTTGGTAGGAATATAAATTTCTAATAAGACATAGTTACCTCCCCCATGGAGCTTACAATCTATTAGGATACAGTCTGGTAGGCTCCCACTCTGGGACATCCAACGCACAAATACTATCCAATATCCAGTAGTCTCCCAGTCTAGCAAAATATGCATTGGGATTGGTAGCACCCAAATATGGTGGGTGCCAGATACTGTCGCTAATGAAAAAAGACCACCATCAAAAGCCCTGGCCATTTCTGCTTGTCATTCTTCAGAATTTGCCAACAAATGCTCTTGAGGAGCATGTCTCTAATTTCCAGTTCTCTCCAGTCTCATTTTCTCCTCTCTTGTTGTTCCTATTTTGCAAGTGAACCTGAACTCCAAACCAGTTGCCCTGGGCTGCCGTGCTTCTGCCTTTGGCACAGAGATTGATAATTTGTTGGCTGAGTCAGTTTCTGGATCCTTTAACCATTGTCACTTTGCACTAAGAAACAGTGATTGAACCACTGTCTTTACTTTTGTCCACTTTCTTCCTTTCTTTCTTTTTTTGGTTGATAGCTTGTTTAAACAGGTGGGATGGGAGCAGCTGTAATCACATGTAGTGTCTTCTCCTCCTCTCTGTCGTTTCTTCCACTGTGGTGTTTATTTTGACCTTTGTTCTACCAGTCGATGATATGACTGCACACAGACAGCTGATTCCGAAAAGACTAGCACATCTGCATGCAATCATTTCCTGTCTGTTAATACAGAGTCAGTTTCTTTCTTCTTTTTTTAATACCATTCAATGCTCCCTATGTCTGGTGAATTCCAGTTATCTTCTTTGACAAAAGTATCCGTGATGGATAGGCTCGATGAGCTTTTACACAAACTGCAAGCTTCTACCTTCTTTCCTTTCTTAATCCCAAGCTTGGAAGAACAAATATCATTAGCCTAATTTTATAGCTAAGGAGCTTGAGCCTCAGAGATATAAAGTGACTTACAGCTAGTAAAGGAGAGAGCCATGCCTTGAACTCCAATCTTTTTTTTTTTTTAATAAACCCTTACCTTCCGTATTGGCTCCCATGTATTGGCTCCAAGGCAGAAGAGCAGTAAGGTTTAGGCAACGGGGGTTAAGTGACTTGCCCAGGGTCACACAGCTGGGAAGTGTCTGAGGCCAAATTTGAACCTAGGACTTCCCATCTCTAGGTCTGGCTCTCAATCCACTGAGCTACCCAGCTGCCCCCCTCAGGTCTTCTGACTCAAAGTCCAAGACTCTACTATGCCAGAGAGGTTGGTCATTTTTCTGGAAAGAACACCCCAAACTGTAGGTTCCTGTCTCAGGTTTGGAAAATGAAGGGGGGAAAAGCAGAGGGAAGAGGAGACAGAGCCCTTATCCTCAGAGTGTTCCCATTTTGATGGGGGAAGCATGCAATCTGACTTTGGGTCTCTCTCAGGGTGGTAGAGAAGGTATAGAACCCTCAGGGAGCACCTAGCCTATTGGGGAGATAAAAATCATCATAGAGGGCAGGGAAGTGACTCAGTAGATTGAGAGCCAGGACTGGAGATGGAAGCTACTGGGTTCAAATCCAACTTCAGACACTTCCTAGCTGTGTGACCCTGGGCAAGTCATTTAACCCACATTGCCTCGCCTTTACCATTCTTCTGCCTTAGAACTAATACAAAGCATTGATTCTAAGATGGAAAGGTAAAGACTTATCTTAACCAGGATACCACCTGAAAGACAGAAAAACTATAGCAAATGATACACTTGGCCATAACTGTAGACTGACCTAACTGTTGTAGGGAATGTTGGAGGACCAGAACCTGGTGGAGTTAAGCACAGAAGGCATACTGGAGAAGGCAGTCAAGCAGGATTTGTAAGGAGAAGAAAGGCATGGTTATTAGATGGTTTGGGAAAGGCCACTTCAACCAGAGGTATGGCAGGAGGGGATGGGAAATAAGGAGCAAATTTACCTGGTTGGGAGAAAGAGAGTGAGCCAGGGAGAAGCTGGATGAGTTAGGTGAGATGGAGAGGTGACTGGGTGGTTGTATTCATTATCATCCTTAAAATGTACTCTCTGGTTGGGATGGTGGTTTATGAACACTTTTGAGTGTTTTCATTCACCATATTTCTTCTGCCATCCATATGGCCACCTGCATCAGTGTGTCTGCCTTGTGGTGCGCTGGTTGGGGTGGGTCATTCCCTTCTTCCATGGGGCACCATGTTTGTGAACTCTCTCTGGATAGCACCCAGCAAAGTCATGTGGAATTGAGCAGTATTCCTTCCTAAGGATGCTGAGTTTGGCACAAGGGGCAACTGGGGGGTCACTTTGGCTTTCAGCTCACTCTTCTGCTGAGCCTTCTCTGTGCCAGTTGTGGTCCCTGTCCTCAAAGAACTTGCAATCTACTTTTATTTTATTTTTAAACCCTTACTTTATGCCCTAGTGGCAACTCCAAGACAGAAAGGCAAGGGCTAGGCAAAGGGAGTTAAGTGATTTGCCCAAGGTCCCATAGGTAGGAAGAATCTGAGGCCAGTTTGAACCCAGGACCTCCCATCTCTAAAGCCTGGTACTCTATCCACTGTGCTACCTAACTGCCTCTACAATCTAGTTTTAATTTACTTTACTTTAATTTACAATCTATTTATAGACTTATTTCATGTTATTTTCACGTCTATGTATTACATTCTAATCAACCTGGCTTATTTGCTGTTCACCTTGAACATGGCATCTCCCACCTCTCCATCTTTGTCCTGGCTGTTCACATACTTGAAACATATTCCCTCTTCAACTCTGTCCTGTAGCAGCCTTAACTTCTCAGGCCATGTCCTTGCTACTTCCTCTATTAAATCTTTGCTCATCCTTCTGGAGGTTATTATTCTTTCCTTCCTCATATCATCAGGCCAAAATTTGCCTGTCGTATTTATTCTTCCAGTAGAATGTAAGCTCTTTGAGGGCAGGGACTATTTTTCATTTTGTTTTGGTATCCCTAGAACAGTGTCTTGAACAGAGTAGGTGCTTAATAAATATTAGTACTGTATTTCATTGCATTACATTGTATTGTATTGCACTGTATCGCATTCTCTACACAGTCCCTTGATGTATACAAAGTACTTTCCTCATAAGAATCCTGTGAGGTAGATACTAAATTATTATTTTCCCTGTCTTATATTGTTGTCCAGTCATACTTGATTCTTTTGGACCCCATTTCAAAATAGGTTTTTCTGGCAAAGATACCAGAGTGATTGCCATTTCCCTTCCCCTTTCATTTTACAGATGAGGAAACGGAGGCAAACAGGGTTAAGAGACTTATCCAGGGTCACACAGCCAGTAAGTGTCTGAGGCTGGATTCAAACTCAGGAAGATGTCTCCTTGATTCCAAGCCCACCACCTTACCCACTAGGCTACCTCACTGCCCTGTCCTTCTCTTATAGGTGCAAAATTTGAGGCCTCAAGAGGTCACTCAGCTAATAAAGGTCAAAATCAGGTCTCGAACCCAGATTTGTCTAACTCTGGGTCAGGTTTTCTTCCCATTTGGGAACTCTTCCACACTGCCGCCACAGGCTAGATGTGTCTTTTCCTGGCCCTCCCCTTCTACACATCTGAGGCAAGATGAGTTTTGGAATGGCAATTTTAAAAGAAAGGCAGATGCTGAATGACCTGAAATGATAATGATAATTCTTGGCCTCAAAGAAGAGCTAGAAGAAGGCACTTCCCTCCCTTTGAGGAGGTGGGAGGGAGACCATGAGAGTGTAATACTATAGCTGTCACACTTTTTCAGTGTTTCCTTGACTTTTGCGGAAATTGTTTTCTCTTTTTCACTCCCCCCCCCCCCCCAATCTTTACTTTTTGTCTTAGTACTTCTATGAAGAGTGGGAAGGACTAAGCAGAGGGGGTGAAGTGACTTGCCCAGGGTCACCCAGGTCAGAAGTGGTCTGGCTAGGATCTAAACCCAAGTCTTTCTGATTTCGAATCCAGTGCTTTTCTCACCATGACACAGGTTTGAATTTCAGCTCTGCTCTTTGCTAGCGTTGGGACAGAAAGCAATCAACTTTCCCTCTCTGGGCCTCAGTCTCCTCTTCTGTAAAAGGAAAAGGTTTTAAAGATGATCTCTGCAGTCTCGACCAGTCTGGGAGAAGCAGTGGCAGGAGCATTCTAGTTAGAAAAGAGGAGACTGCTCAGAACAGAGGTGAGCCCGGACTCCATCCGTTGTTGGGGAGAGGCTAGGTGGGACACATGCTTCCTCAGAGACCCCCATCAGTGTGGGCCCCAAGCCTTCCTGCAGGCACTGCCCCACTCACTTGGACGTGCTCCACCCTGACTATTGCGAAGTCCCAGGCCCAGGAGGTATGACCCAGGAGGCCTGGATCTCTTTAATTTCTCTGCCTGTGGGTGGCAGGGCTTGGCAAGGGAGAGAGAGGCATGGAAAAGAGATCGAGACGCAGGTTGCGCAATCTCAGCCACACTCGGCTTTTGTGAAACCCCAGCCAAGCCCCAGACACAGGCAGAGCGACAGCTCACACAGGGAGGACCCCTTTCCCTTCCTGATATCTGTCCTTGGCTTGTCATAAATAATCCCTCAGTGGGGAAAGCCCAGAGCGCCGTGTGCCCCCCAGTACCCTCTCATGAGAAATAGCGCATGACTGTGGCTTTCAGACACACCGAGGTCATACCCTGCCCACCCTCCCAACCCCTCTCATCCAAATAGTTTCACGAAGGAACAGCCCAAAATAGCACCATTAGTCTGTCTGTCCTTCTTTAGAAAGGGGCACCCATTGGGCTTCTGAGCTGGCAGGGCTGCTCCCCTCCTTCAGAATGGAGTCCCTGATCCCTGGGCTTAGTCCCCACCTTAGCTCATGGCTATGGTCACGCCAACCACACCCTTGGCACAACCTGGCTTCTACGTTTCCTCTTTTCCAAACGAGAAGGCATAGGTGGAGTTGGGATTGGCTCTTTACCTGAAATTGCTTCCTGTGGTTCCAAAGGATAATTTCCCAATGTCTGGCATTTCTGATCAGAAAGGACCTTCTTCCTGTGGTCTGTCCATTCCCAGCCTTCAGGCACATTTCCCTGACTCACTTGATTCAGGGATTAAAGATTCTTTTTCATTTGTGAATTTCCTTCTTCCCTTCCAAATCTTTTCCTTTAGATCTCTTCTTTTCTCTCTTCCTGTTCTCCTATCCCTTCCTTCCTTCCTTCCTTCCTTCCTTCCTTCCTTCCTTCCTTCCTTCCTTCCTTCCTTCCTTCCTTCCTTCCTTCCTTCCTTCCTTCCTTCCTTCCTTCCTTCCTTCCTTCCTTCCTTCCTTCCTTCCTTCCTTCCTTCCTTCCTCCCTTCCTTCCTTCCTCCCTCCCTCCCTCCCTCCCTCCCTTCCTTCCTTCCTTCCTTCCTTCCTTCCTTCCTTCCTTCCTTCCTTCCTTCCTTCCTTCCTTCCTCCCTTCCTTCCTTCCTTCCTCCCTCCCTTCCTTCTTTCCTTTCTCCCTCCCTTCCTCCCTTCCTTCTTCCTTCCTCCCTTCCTTCCTTCTTTCCTCCCTTCCTTCCTTTCTTCAAATATATATATATTTATTAATTCATCTAAAAATAAGAATAACATACCATCACATTAATATGAGTAGCATTTAAAATATATAATTATATTTTCCAAAACAAAATAATTAGTAAGAAGATTATTCTTTTCTATAATTTTGCAAATGTCTTTAATATTTGGCTTAAAAGAAGATAGTTGGATTCTCATATCTTCTGCCTTCAATCTGTTGTGATAAGTAGTTTTGGTTAAAGTATATGAAGAACATTTGGCCTTGCAGAAATATTTTAGTAGATAAATACTATTTAAGTATTATGATGAAAATAATTTTGATCTTATGGTCTCCCTGGAAAGGTCTTGGGAATTCCCTGGGGTTCTGGGGGAGTCATACTTTGAGAATTACTGGTCTAATGACTAATTGGATAGCTCTAATTCCCTTTGTCAGTTGTGCTGTTATTGCTGTTCAGTCAGGGTTTCCTTGGCAAGACACTAGAGCGGTTTGTGTACCCTTTTCCAGTTTATTTTATAAATGAGGAAACTGAGGCAAGCTGGGTCAAGTGCCCAGGGTTACACAGCTTGTAAATGTCTGAGACCAGATTTGACCCCAGGGAGATGAATCTTCCTGACTTCAGGCCTGGTGCTGTATACACCATGCTGCCTAACTGCACTAATATTTATGATAGTAGATGGTATGTGTAGTCCCCCATAATCATCATAAATCAATTTCCACATGTCTCACCTAACAGCAGGGCAGGTTGGCTGTCCATATTTTTGTACTCTAAGGGATGCATCTGTCACAGCCTAGGAGCCTTGATAGTTCTGGTTGAGAAAGCAGTTGTTTAATCATTTCTCTTGTCCTATGATAGTATACAGAGTATCCTTTACAGGAAACATCATCATTTACATCCCTATCTGGCTTAGTCTTTGTACTAGTGGTTGGCCTTTTTTGCTTAGCATCCAACAGAGTAAATGGCCATCCTTTCTCACCGCTTGGTCATTAGAAAGTACAACTAATTCTCCTTTGGGCAAAAAATATTTCTGGTGAATAGTCTTGATAGGGTCCCATCTACTCTTTGGGGCTCTTCTGTAAATTGCATGTTGCGTAGTCTCTATAGATTAGCTTTCCATCAGTCAGCCTCCAAGGTTGCTAAATAGAACTTTCTCTTCTTGTCATAGGTGTTAATGATGTACTCCAGCATTATTAGTATTTCAAAAAATTTTAAACCCTTACTTTCTGTCTTGGAATCAATACTGTATATTGGTTCCAAGGCAGAAGAGGGCTAACAATAGAGGTTAAGTGACTTGCCCAGGGTCACACAGCTGGGAAGTGTCTGAATCCAGATTTGAACCTGGGACCTCCTGTTCCAGGTCTGGCTTTCAATCCACTGAGCCACCCAGCTGCCTCCTATTTTTAACCCTTACCTTCTATTTTAGAATCAATACTGAGTATCAATTCTAAGACAGAAAAGTGCAAGGGCTAGGCAATTGAGGTTAAGTGACTTACCCAGGATCTACCTCACTACCCCACTCTAGCTTTGTATTGTCTTGTTTCTATCATAGCTCTTCCAAGCTAAGGCCATGGCTAGTGGGCAGGCTTCTCTAAGCTTTCTTCCAACTCAGAGATATAGTGAGTACAATTATTTGCATCCTCTCCTTCATCCAGGTCTTTGAAACATAGATTTGGGCTCCCACTCAAACATGAGCAAGTATGGTAGAGAGTGTAGCATCATTCCTGATCGCATGAACTAGAAATGACACGTGTTGACAGCATGGAGCCTTTTCTTCTGGTTGGAGAGGTCCCAACATGTTCAATGGCTTGTGGTTGAAACACTCAGGCTGTGGGGCTTTTTGTGGATGGGAAGGTGCCGTTCTTCACTTTTTTATCTCTGCCAAAGCCAACATTTCCTTGAGTACTCTGTTCTCAAAATCTCCACCTTTGTCAGAGTGGGTCCTGTCAAGGAATCCATAGACTGGAAAATTCTTTTGTCACAACACATTAGCAACTGTGGAGGCTTTTGGATTTCTGGGTGAGCATGCTGCTTAAGTACACTTGGCAAAATCATCCATCACCACTAAGATGTGACTGACATTTTAACTCTGTCCTTCAAGAGATAAAATTTCTTCTTCTTTTTTTTAAACCCTTACCTTCCATCTTTTTTTTCTTAAACCACACAAGAGTGATAAGGGCTAGGCAATGGAGGTTAAGTGACTTGCCCAGAATCACACAACTAGAAAGTGGTCTGAGGTCAGATTTGAACCCAGGACCTCTCATTTCTAGGCCTAGGTCACAATCCATTGAACCACCTAGCTGCCCCTGTGTCTCCCTTCTCCTATAGGAGAAATCCTCTTGAAATATCCATTTTGAGGGAGGGTCTAGACCAGGCACCCTTTATTCTTCTGGCTCTGCTTCTGATCTCTAGACTTTGTCCCCAAGTCTCATCTGCCTTCTCACTCTGGACATTTCCTTAGTGATTTAATTTCGTTACTGATTTTCTCACCCTAGGAGATCCATCTTCCCCTAGTGCCCCCTTCCATCTCAGAAGATCTATTTAGAGCAAAGGCACAGATCAGCCATCCCTTATTCTTTTCCAGGCTCTGCTTCTGACTTCAGATTTTATCATCCTTCCTTCATTAAAATCGAAGCTCCTTAAGGACAGGGGCTATCTTTCTTTTCCCTTGTATTTGTCTCCCCGGGGCTTAGCATAGTGCCTGGCATAGAGAAAACACTTAATAAATGTTTGTTGAGGGGTAGCTAGGTAGCACATGGATAGAGAGTCAGGTCTGGAGTCAGGAGGACCCAAGTTCAAATCTGGCCTCAGACATAACTCAATTAATAACAATTGCTTAGCCCTTATTGCTCTTCTGTCTTGAAATGGATACTAAGACAAAAGAGAAAGGTTTGAAAAATAATAATAAATGATTCTTGATCTAACTCATTGATTTAGTTAAAATATATCAGTGGATTGTTGTTTAGCTCCCTGTAAAGTCTCTAAACATCTCAGCAATTCTCCATTTGAAAGCCAAGAATTCAAGCTTGTCAACAGGGTGTGATGAGTTTCCCTGTCAGTCAGACTTCTTCTGTCAGATTCATTCGGGTGACCATCACTCTCTTGGGATAGCATAGTTCCCAAATCTCTTCTGTGGGCCTCCATGTGGAGAATGGAAGGTTTGCTTGGTTCTAGTAAGCCAGCATCATTGCATGGGTAAGGTAGTTGATGAGATATTTGAAGGCTTTTCCCCTACTTGTCTATACATCTATATCCAAAAGGCTTTCTATGATTAAAAAAAATTATTACCCTGACTTAGAATTGATACCAGGATCTATTCTATTTGTTTTTTCAAAGTACCAGCTACCGGTATCTATTCTAAAACAGAAGAGTGGTAAGGACTAGGCAATTGGGGTTAAATGACTTCTCTAGGGTCACACAGCTAGGAATTATCTGAGATCAGATTCAAATCCAGGGTCTCCTGATTCCAGACCTGGAGATCTATCCACTGAATCACCTGACTGCCCCTAGCTTTGTAGGTTTTAAGACAGTTTTACCTTTTATTTTTGGTTCTGAATCTCTTCAGTCATGTATGAGTAAGGTCATTAGATGGTTTAGCAAAAGTAGCATAGTTCTTTTCCCCCCCCAAAATCTTAAATTAAAAAAAATTATTTCATTAAATATTTCCCAATGACATTACATTTTTTTCACATTTGGCTTCTAAAATTTTTGAGTTCCAAATTCTCTCCCTCTAGCTTCTCCCCCACCCCTTGAGAAGGCAGGTGATATGATATCCATTCTACTTGTGAAGTCAGGCAAAAGGTATTTCCATATTAGTCATGTAGTAAAAGAGAACACAAGGGGCAGCTGGATAGCTCAGTGGATTGAGAGCCAGGTCTGAAAATGGGAGGTCCTTGGTTCAAATCTGACCTCAGACACTTCCCAGCTGTGTGACCCTGGGCAAGTCTTTTAGCCCTTGCTGCTCTTCAGTCTTAGAATGGATACTAAGACAGAAGGTAAGGGTGAAAAAGAAAAAAATAAAGGGTCTGATGCCCCACCTAGGATGCCTCGGGGCATCCTTCCTCAACCAGTCTCAAACCAGTCAGATTGGTCAGATACAAGCAGCCTCATCTTTGTCTTCTTCAGACTGAAGACCACTCTATAAATCTTGGACTGAAAACCAACGGCTATGGTTTCCTACCTTCTCAGAAGTAACTATTCCATGCTCAGAATTACTCTTACCTCGTGTAATATGCCATTTCAGGTGGTTAAGTGGCATTAGATCTGGAGTCAACAAGCCTGAAGTTTAAATCCAGCCTCACATATTTCCAAGCTTTCTGACCCAGGGCAAGTCAATTCATTATGTTTGCCTCAATTTCCTTATCTGTAAAATGCCTGAAGAAGAAAATGTCCAACTGCTTTAGTATCTTTGCCAAGAAAACCCTAACTGGGGTTATGAAGAGTTAGTCACAATTGAAAAATGACAGAACGACAATGGCAACATGACTTTTTGTTTCTGTGGAACACAGCTAATCTTGGGCAAATCAGGGTTATATTTTCTATCTTGGCATGCTTGGCTACAGGCCTCTTGGATTTTACTGATCCTCTCTGCCCTGATCTCTGTAGGAGATCTGAGGATAATGTTGGTAGGCTTTTCTTGTTTATGCTGAATGACTGTATCAATAAAGCTTAAATATGTTTCTTGTAACATCTTGCCTCCCCATATTGACTCTCCAGCCTTTTCAAACAAACCTGCCTAATATAAGCCTTCCAATGCTGTTTTCTTGGGAGACATGGCTCTTTTCCAGAGAAAATGCCAACTTTCAGACTATAGTATTTGTCTACCACAAGGGATAAGGCTTTAGCTCTCTGTATAGGTGACATGTTCTTTCTAGACTTGCCTGTGACTTTCAATTTTGATGGAGCAAGTCCTTCTTTGGTTAGTAGAGCTCCTACCTTACAGTTAGTTCCTCAGATCTATCTATCTATCTATCTATCTATCTATCTATCTATCTATCTATCTATCTATCTATCTCTATATCTATTTCTATGTCTGTATCCATATCTATTTCTATTTCTATGTCTATATCTATCTATATCTATATCTGTATCTATATCTGTCCATGGTCAGAACTCTCAGGTAAAACTAGGAAAAACTTAAAGTTATCTCATCTGCTTTTAAGGCCACCATTAGTGACCTTAATTGAATACTCTGAGTCCTTTACATTTCTGCATGATACCCTTAAGAAATCTCCATCCTTATGGTAAAAAAATCTAATTATAATATTGTTGTTATTTAGTTGTTTTCCTGTGGCATCTGACTCTTCCTGACCCCATTTGGGATTTTTTTCCTTTTTTTAAAGTTTATTTATTTAATTACTTTATAATATTTTTCCATGGTTCCATGATTCATGTTCTTTCCCTCCCCTCCTTCCCTAACCCTCCCCCCCCCATAGCCAACAAGCAATTCCACTGGGTTTTACTTGTGCTATTGATGAAGAACTATTTCCCTATTATTAATATTTGTACTAGGGTGATCGTTTAGAGTTTACATCCATTTGGGATTTTCTTGGCAAAGATACTGAAGTGGTTATTCATTTCCTTCTTTAGCTCTTTTTACAGAGGAGGAAGAAACTGAGGTTAACAGTGTTAATTGATTTGTCCTCACACAACTTGTAAGAATCTGAGTCTAGATTTGACCTCATGAAGAGATTTTCCTGACTCTGGGCTTGTTGCCACCTAGTTCCTCCAAATCCTAATATTACGATATTTCTAGTCTTTTTGATTATAAGTGCTTGCTAATTCTATAGTACTCATTTTGATTGATTACACTATATGTGACAACATTGATACTAAAAGATTGATTCAAACAATAAATGTGCATGATTTTTTCTAAATTAAATATTGTGCATAACAGAATTTCATAGCAACACTCAGAAATTCAAAATCATAAATAGTTTCAAGAACTTTTTCAGGTATCAATAATTATGCATACTGTAAGCATTCAAAACCAACTTATAAACAGTCCAGCCACAGATATATTGTGTGACAATAGTTTCATGCTAATATCAGGTAAGGTATGAAGTCAATCTAGTTTGGCTATAAACTTCCAGAAAATAAAAGAAATATAAAAATATTGAAAATAAACAGAACTTTCTGGAATAATTAATGGAAGAACAATCCCATTATACAACCAGGAAATGAAACAAAGTTTTCTGTGCCTAAAAAGCAAACAATTTCAAAAAGCCACTTTACTCACTACAGGGAAAAAGAAATGTAGCACAAAATGTGAGTTCTAGAATGGAAAGGTAAAAATCTTCTGAGGTAAAATAACGAAAGCAAAATAGATTAGACTAAGACCAAGGATATTCTAATATTCACAAGTGCCCTGTTGGAGAAAACAATTATATGACTGTGTGATGACCAAACAAACCGGATTTCAGAAAAACAAGGAGCTCCTAAAACACCACCAAAGTTCCAAGGCTAAAAACACAAAATTAGGGAAGAAATAAGCAGAGAAACCTGAAGAGGGAAAAAGGAAGTGTCTCAATGACCGGCCCCCATGTGTAACAGGGTTATGGCATACTCTACAGGTAGTGAGACTGGGTGATTTCCTTGTAGTAGAAATAGATTGATTGCCTGGGACAGAAGGACTCAGGGCAAAGACAGGCCACCCAATCTGTTCTCCTGGCTCCTTTAGTTCTCAATCTTGGCTTAAAAGGTTGGGCTCCTGTACATAAAAGGGGAGGGGTGAATGCAAGTTCAAATATAACACTCTCCCTAGTCTTTATTTACTTCTCCAGTTTATTACCTTTTGTGGCTGAAAATGTGGTCTCCTTTCCAATTCTAAGTCCTTTGACTTAACAAGAATCTGTTGAGTGTCTACTAATCCTCTCTTAGATCTAATCTCCCTGCATCTAACCTCCGGATGTCGTGTAAGACTAATTCTGTCCTCTGGGGAAAATGAAGCATCTTTAGTTTGTGCAGTTAGAGCTCAGAGCTCTTACCATCTGCACGTGGAACCCTCCTGCTCCCTCTCTCCCCCACGCTGTTGCCCAGTGTGGTGGGTCCAGCCTCGTCCATGCCCACTCAGAGAGGAGCTGAGAGCTGTAGGAGGTTTTCATTGCAACCTGCCAGGCCAGGGGTGGAGGCACCCCAGGATGTTAGGATTGGCAAAACAAGGCAGAGGGAAGACCCTGTGGTCAAGTCTCTGAAGGATTCTTTCAAGGAGATCTTTAAGAACAGGGGAGATTTCCCTCCCTGTCTCCCCCTCTCCTCGCTGTTTGGACAGAGAAGGTAAGGGTGATAGCAGGTGAAGAGGGGGGAAAGCAGACCAGGCCCCTTCTTAACTGAAGTGATGGGCAACCTGGGCCCAGAATGGGGAGAGACAGCAAAAGATGGGGCTGCCTCTCCTCCGCAGCACCTTTCCCCCTGCCCTTAAAAGCCTCTTGCTCTTCTCCCCCAGATCCCAGGGAGATAATCACCCTTAGTGCAGGCTGGATGGAGGCCCAAGCCACCATGGCACCCTTCCCCTCTGGAAAAGGGCAAACAGAGGTTCAGCCTCCCCAGGACTTCCCCAGAGAAATCCTGGCTCTGCAGTATTCCAGTGTTCCCTCCCCAGCATCCTCACTCTTATCAAACCTGTTCCCCATTGCCATGGTGACATGGCCTCACCCAGCTCCCTTGGGTGGTCCGGTTGCTTCACAAGATTGAAGCCCTGAGAACATTTTCCTAACATGCAGCCAGAAACTTCTCCTTCCTGCGCCTGGGGGATGCCCCTCCTCTCCTCTCCCTTTCCTCCTCCTTGCCTCCCTTCTCCCTTCCTCTCCCCTCCTACCACCCTTCCAGGCCTCTGAGGCTCTGGTCTCTTCTGGGGAAGATTTTGGTACTCCAGAAACTGCTAGGAAGAAGGGGGGAAAAGAGAGAGAAATGACCTTAAATGAGGCTTGAGGCAGGCCTTGTGGAAGCTGACCTTGAATAGCCAGGTCTGTGTGGAAGGAGCGGCCAGCGTGTGGCAACTGTCCCAGGTGAATTGAAGCAGGGAGGCCTGAGAGGTCTTTGGAGCTCTTTCGTCTCTCCCATTCCTCCCCATTGGAAACAATTTTGTCTTGCCCCAGGATGTGCGGTGGGGGCCTATGTATGTCCCAGCATTCTGGCATTCTCTTCTCCCTTCCATCTCTTAGAATCCCCAGCCTCTTTCAAGGCTCTCCTCAGGTGCCAACTTCTAGGCAAAGCCTTTCTTGACCCCCCCAGTTGTCAGGGCTCCCTCCTCAAATTACCTTGTATTTGCTTCTCTCTGTACATGCTGTCTCCCATTGCAGCCCCCTTGACTCCCCAAGTAGAACGTCCCCTGCTCATGTGAGAGGTCACAGATCATTTCTCGCTTGCCTTTGTTGGTGTCCCTGGTGTGCCTTGCCTTTCCCAAGCTCTCCTCATTCTAGGACCTTCTCTCTGCTCTTTAGTGCCTATTTATCTGGTACGTAGCTCATTTGGACACACTGGTTTGCGTGCTGTCTCGCCCATTAGACTGGGGGGGCTGTCTTTTGCCTTCTTTTTGCCCCCAACAATTCACACACAGTGTCTGGCACATAGTAGACACTAAATAATTGCTTATCTACTGAAAGACATAGAGAGAGTGTAATAAATGATCACAGACTTGAACCTCACTCAAAAATATACTCCAGACAAGGACTCAGCAGCAACTCTGGCCCTAGAGTTTCAGATCCCTAGAAAAAATCTAATCTTTTTCTAGTGTTTTTTTTTTTTTTTTGAGTCAGGCCTTAAAAGGCCCCTGTATCTTTGGGTTCCTTCTGGGTATGTTCCCTCTTCCCTATAGATCCTTGCCCTACTTTCTTCTCAGATTTTCTTTTTTTTTTTAATGGGCCAAAAGGGAGCCCAAAATTTAGTCCAGAGAAGGAAGGTATCTCGTTGAAAGTCAGATTCCACACCCCCCAAAAAAAATCCTAACCCTAGTGTCTTGACATTGGTCATGGCAATTACTATCTCCAAGCTTCAGTTTCCTTCTTTGTACAATCAATCGGTTGACAATAAGTACCTATTGTGTGTCAAGGCATTGTGCTAGGATCACCAAGATAAATAAAAATTTATTTATATAAATAATTTATTATTTATTATTATTATTTATTTTATTTATTTATTATTATTATTAAATAAAAATAATATATTATTTATTATAAAAATTATTTATATAAAAAAAATTAAAAAAAAGCTAGTTCCTGGTCTCAAGGAGTTTATATTTTATGGAGAGGATATGACATGTTTACAGATAAGTAAACGTAGTACACACACGCCTAAATATTTACAAGATAAGTGTAAAGTAATTTGTGTGTGTGAGGGAACAACTAACACTTGAAGGAATTAGGAAAAGGCTCTTGAAGGAGATAGTGTTTGAACTGAGGTTTGAGGAGAGAGGAGGTTCAAGAGACAAAGATGAGGAGAGAGCATTCCAGGCATGTTCAAAAGAATGGAGGCAAGAAATAGAACATCTCGTAAGGGGAGTTGCAAGAATAGAATATATTGGGGCAGCTAGGTGGCACAATACATAGAGCACTGGACTTGGAATCAGAAAGACTCACTTTCATGAGTTCAAATCCAACTTTAGACAATAACTAGCTGTATCACTGTGGGCAAGTCACTTAACCCTGTTTGCCTCAGTTTGTGGAGATGGAAATGGCAAATTACTCTAGTATCTTGACAAAAAAAAAATCCAAACTGGGGTCACAGAGAGTTGAATATGACTGAAATGACTCTAAAACAACAAACAACAAAAAGAATTTACCAGGTAGAAAGGTGGGTTGGAGCCAGTCTGTAAAAAGCTTATAATGCCAAATAGAGAGGCTTGAATTTTGTCTTAGAAGCAATAGGGAACCACTAAAGCTTCTTATAGCAGAGGGTCAGATCTGCATTAAAAAAAAAAAAACACACCACCTTACCTTCTGTCTTAGATTCAATACTGTGTATTAGTTCCAAGGCAGAAAAGCCATAAGGGCTAAGCAACTCGGGCTAAATGACTTGTCCAGGGTCACAGAGCTAGGAAGTGTCTGAGGTCACATTTAAACCTAGGACCTCCTTTCCCAGGGCTCTCTAAGCCAGATAAGGGACCACTAAGCCAGCTAGCTGCCCTGGTCAGATCTGCTTTTCAGGAATTTCATTTTGGCAGTTGTGTGAAGGGTGCTTTGAGAAACCAAATCTGGGTACAAGAAGACCATCCAGGAGGCTTTTTGCAAAAGTTCATATAGGAGGTGATGAGGTGTCCTGGACAAGGATAGTTGGGTGGATATAGGGATGTTCTGGTAAATGTTAAATGTCTCCTTAAGAAAAATATAGACACATTTTTACATTTAATCGGTCTTATAAACACTTCCTTAAGTCTGTGTAATCAATCAACTCTGATTTATAGCTGGTTTCTGATTTCTGAGTTGTAATTGCTCACTGAAAATTTAACAATAGAGAAATGGTTGGAGCACTCAAGAATATGAGAAATATTGAGCAGAACTGGCCAATTAGAACAGCTGATTAGATATAGCGAATGAGCAAGAGGAAAGAATTGAAGACAAGTAAGTTTCAAGGATGAATGTCTGCCTTTGATAGAAATATGGAAGTTGGGAGGAGAGGTGGCTTCAGGGGCAAAGATGAATTCTATTTTGGATATGTTGAATTTTTTCAAAGGTATTTTATTTTCCTAATTACATGCACTGACAATTTTCCACATGTGTTTTCCAAAATTATAAGATCCAAATTGTCTCCTTCCTTCCATTCTCTCCCCTGCCTCCAAGATGATAAATAATTTGATCAGGATTATACATTTATTATCAAGACATGTTGAATTGGAGATGACTGTGAGATATACAGGTAGAAATGACCTGCGGGGAGGTAGTGATGGGGGGGGGGTAAAATTTATGAGAATGATGTGTTTCGAGATTTGGAAATCCTCTTCTTAGAGATGATAAATCTATTGAAACTGATGAGATCAACAAGTGAGAAAATACACAGAGGCCCACATAGAGAGGGTTGGACATTGAATGATGAGCCTGAAAAAGAGACTAGGAAGGATAAATTGACAGGAAGAGAACCATAATGGAGCAGTGTATTAAAAAAAACAAAAACAACAACCCAGAAAGGACGGAAAGAGAGTATCTGTTCAAACAAGGATTAAATGGCCTCTGAGGTCCTTTCTAACTTTAAAACTATGATCTTATCCTTTTTCTAGTCATCCTTATTTACCTTCTCTGTAGAATTTGAACACTCTCTTAATTTTAAGATGAGAAAACCAAGGCTTAGTTAAGTTAAGTGACTTAGTAAAGGTCACATGTAGCAAATTTCAGAGGTGGAATTTGAACTGAGGACTTATAACCTGAAGAATCAGAGCTATTTTCTCTAAGTCATACAATAAAAAGACCATTAGTGGGGCAGCTAGGTGGTTCCATGGATGGAGAGTCAGGCTTAGAGATGGGAGGTCTTGGGTTCAACTTCACACACTGTGTCCCTGGGCAAGTCACTCGATGACCCCCATCACCTAGTCCTTACCACTCTTCTGCTTTAGAACCAATACACAGTATTGATTCTAAGACTGAAGGTAAGGGGTTTAAAAAAAGAAAGAGAGGCCATTAGTCCCACCAATGAGAGAGAAATTTCTGTAGAGAAGTTGGAAAAAAATGAGCTTTTGAGGAAGAGAAGAATGAGGAGAAGAGACTGTGGAGAGAACTCAATAGACCACGATTTTCAGAAGTTTGTCTTGGAAATGGAGAGGAAATAGAGGATTATCCTTTGCTTGAAGACCTCCCCTGCCCAGACAGAACCAGGTGTACATCCCCAAAGATAGATACCCACAAAACCGAAGAATACCTCCTTGGGTACCACAGAAGTACAGAAAGGCAATTTGGTGGAAGGGAAAGAAGGCTGTCCTGGGAGGTGTGGAAACCTGCTTTTGACACCTTCATTTTCCTTGTCAGTAAAATAAGGATGTTGGGGCTACCCTAATCCTTGCCGTTGTTGCCATTGAGACATTTCAGTCATGTCTGACCCATTATGACCCCAGTGTGGAGTTTTCTTGGCAAAGATACTGGAATGATTTGCCATTTTCTTCTTCAACCCTAATCCATAGGCATTACATCAAGGCAACTTGGTGGAATGGAAAGTCAAAGAGATCTGGCTTTGATGATGTTGGGCTACCTTACTCCCCAAGTGTACACAAAGGTAACTTGGGATGGAAAGAAAACTACCCTGGGAGTCAAGGAACCCTGGCTTTGCTACTTACTGCCCTCTTTTCCCTCAGGAGTAAAATAGGGATATTGGGTGAAGTAATCCTAAGTTTGAGAGCTGGAAAAGTGTAGAAAGAATACTGTGGGGCAGCTAGGTAGCACAATGGATAGAGCACCAAACCTGGAGTCTGGAGTCCTGGGTTCAAATTTGGTCTCAGACACTTCGTAGCTGTGTGACAAGTTACAAAACCTGGGTTTGAATTTTGGCCCATTCTACAAATCCCTTCACCTCAGTTTCCCCTCTTGTAAAATGTGGAGTTTGGGCTAGTTGATGCCAATGGTCTAGTCCAGATTTAGAAATTATAAACAGGTGTTGGGAATGTCTTCCTTCCGCAGCACACCATGGACTCCTTGGACGACCTCTAAGTTCTCCTTCAGCTTTGTGCCCTGCACACTGGTGAGCCAGAAATGTTTGCCCCAGCCAGCCTCTTCACAGTGACCTTAGTTAGGAATCTGGGATTTAGAGATTCAAGGGACCCTCAAAGCCCTCTAGTGAGGTCCCTCACTTTAAAGAGAAGGAAGCAGGTCTGGAGAGAAGTGGCACTCAAGATCACACAGGTACTATGTAGCAGAGGTGGGATTCGAACCCAGGGCTTCTGATTCGGACACAATCTCAGAAGGATGAATATTGCTCCTAAGGCTTCAAGAACCGGTACCTTAGGCCTTGCCAGTTCTTTGCCGTCAGACACAGCGCTGCCTCCAGGTGTCCATTGTCCTGCCTTAACTATTCCCTAGGTAGTGGGGGAAAGCCCGTACGTGTGTGTGCTTAGCGTGGGGCTCCAGCTTTGGGATCTCCGCTTAGAAACCTTCATTCCTCCCCCTCCCAGAACTGTAAGTTCCTGTCCCTTCCCGGCTCCCCTTAGCTGTTCCCGCACCCCCCACCCCCACCCCCAGCCAATCCTTTTGTGCACCATCACGGCTGAATGGGGCTTCGTCCCTGCCCCCTCCCCCGGTGGAAATCCATTCTTCCCTGCTCCTCCCTCCCAGACGGCGAGGCTGGACTGCTGTCTTAAGCCAAGAGGTGCTGGGCCGGTGGAGGGGGTGGGGGGCAGGATGGGGCCGGGGGCCGGGGGGGGGGGAGAAGCGCCATCTCTCCTCTCCGCTCCCCCTCCCGGAAAAGAACAATGAGCGGGCTAATCAGGACGGGGAGAGCAGCGGGCTTTGTGAAAGGGGCGCGACTTCAAAGTCTCGGAAGCAGCCCCTGGAGGGACAGGTGAGTTATGAACCCTGAGTCACAGGCCCTGCGCTCCCCTTGAACTCCAGTTCCTGTGCCTGTGGATACAAGTCCAGAAATGCTCAGGGTAAATATTTAGAATTAATCGTTTTCGCGGCACCTCCAACCTCCCGCCGGGCTGAGGGGGGTGGGGTGGGGGGACTCCGCGGGGGACGAGACGGAGAAGACCCCAGGCTTCCCATCCTGCCGTCTGACTGCAGCTGGGCCCAATCGGAACACCCACCCAATGACCAGCCTCAGAAAGCCCATGGTCCCCCTTGCTCCATTCCCCTCCTGCTCCACCTCTGAGGGCAGGGGGAGGTAGGACGTAGGGGCCAAAATCCCACCGCTCCGGTAGAGTGCAGGAGTCGGGAAGACCCCAATTCAAATTCTGATCGATGTCCCTCGACAAGTCACCTAACTCCTGCCTTCTTCAGCTGCAAAAAAAAGGGAAGATCACTCTGGCACCTGCCTCATGAGGGGTTTGTGAAGATCAAATGAGATAACATGTCTTGCCTTAATATCTACAGAACACTTTTCCCGATGGGAGGCACACAGTAGGTGTTGATAAATGCGTGTGCCCCTCCCCCTCATATCCGTGTTCCAATTCCATCTGTATGAAATTTATTGGTAGTAACCACTGGTATGTACCCACTTCATTCAGTCCTCACAGCAATCTTTGGAGCATCTTTCCTTTAAACTGACCTAAGATTCTGGCATGAAACAATTCCATCTATCCATACTGACTGGCACTTACTCTGCAATTAATAGTTTTATTTGTATCTATTTTTTAAAACCCTTACCTTCTGTCTTAGAACGGTTCAAAAGCAGAAGAGCAGTAAGGGCTAGGCAACTGGGGTTAAGTGACTTGCCCAGGGTCACCCAGCTAGGAAGTGTGCAAAGTCAAATTTGAACCCAAAGACCTCGTCTCTGGGCCTGGCTCTCCCTCTACTGAGCTACCTAACTGCTCCACAATTAATAGTTTTAGAGAGTTAGCTGAGTCACAGAGGTTGTGACTTGCCCAGGACCATACAGTTAGCATGCATTAGGGATCAAACTTGAATCCAGGTCTTCCTCCAGGGCTATTTTTTTATCTGCCATGCCACACTGACCCTCAAAAAACAGTGATTTTTCCCTATTTTGCAAATGAAGAAGCGAGGTTTAATGAATTAAGTGACTTGTCCAGAGTCATACAGTTAGCTATTATCTAAGATGAGATTCCAATGTGGCTTTTTTCCCCAAGGCTGTGTCAAGCACTCTATCCACCATGCCCAGTTGCTATCCCAAATTTGCAAATTGGAATCTGGGTTCTGTCAGTAATATCTTTGAATCTTAATTTCCTCATCTGTAAAATGGGAACAATAATACTCTTCCAACCTATCCCAAAGGGTTGTAAAGAAAGTGTACTGTAAAACCTGAAATAGTATACAAATGTGACTTGTTCTTATGGCCACCAACACCATCAAAGATGCCTCTTTGACTCAGCCTTGTTGAAGTTATGGAAAGAACTATCCAAAGTGAAATAGGGAATATGGGTCCCAGTTCTGGCTCCGCAATTAATTTGCTGTGTGGCTTTAGTTTCTCAATGTATGCTGAGGGGTTTAGATTAGATAATCTCGAATGTTCCTTTCCAGCCCAGCATGCTCTGATTCCCAGAACGAGGCCCCCCTCCTGCCCCAAAGATGGCCATCTTGTTCCTCTGGGGAGAGAGAATTTCAGACAAAGTAGTGTTTGGACTTCAGCATTCTGCTTTTCTTGATTGAACCTGCCCAGGCCTGGAAACGCCTTCTTTAAAGGCCACTGAGATCTAGCTGGGGCCTTATCAAAGATAAAAACATTTGAGACTAAACAGTCTTTTTATAGATCAGAGCTGGACTCCAGAATGCATTCTCCCCCTTCTCTCCCCTGCCTCCAGCCCTAGCCCAGCTCCAGCCTGCCTTTGTAAGCAACAAAAATAAACCTTATGTGGGAGTTCTTGGGGGAAAGGACAAGGCTAGGATTCAGCAGGGAAAGTGGATTTCTAGGGAAGGGAGGCAAATTCAAAATGTGCTGAGGAGACCAGCATATTGGTGTCTGGACTGGTCTCACATCTCTCCTCCTGGGGGAGGTGGGGGGGGTACAAAGAGGTGTCATCAGTTGTGGGGAGCTTGAAACGGGGTTTCCTGGTAGCCAAATGTGTCAGACACAAATATCAGTTGCACACCTAGGCATTCACTGAGAAACAACTTCTGACGAAATGGTTGAGACATAAGAACACAGATCAAATCCCCTCCTTATGGGCACTTCTTGACACTTCCACGTGTGATAGATATGAAGGGGGTACCCATGTGAGTCATTGCCAGTCCTCAGGGATTGTCCCCCTAGGGAGGATTCTGCCAAGGAGAATATCAGTGGGCATTTTTTTAAAAATTTAAATTGAATTTATTATTATTATTTTTTTTAAATTTGGTCAATTTCAAACATTATTCCTTGATTACAAGAATCATATTCTATCCCTCTCTCCCCACCCCCAACCCCACCCTTCCCATAGCCGACACACAATTCCACTGGGTATTACATGTGACCTTGATCAGAACCTATTTCCATGTTGTTGATGTTTGCACTAGGATGTTCATTTAGTCTATATCGCTAATCATATCCCCTCGACCCATGTATTCAAGAAGTGGTTTTTCTTCTGTGTTTCTTTGCCCACAGTTTTTCCTCTGAATGTGGATAGTGTTTTTTCTCGTAGATCCCTCTGAGTTGTTCAGGATCACTGTATTGCCACTAATGGAGGAGTCCATTACATTTGATTGTACCACTGTGTATCAGTCTCTGTGTACAATGTTCTCCTGGTTCTGCTCCTTTCACTCTGCATCAGTTCCTGGAGGTCATTAAAGTTCACATGGAATTCCTCCAGTTCATTATTCCTTTGAGCACAATAGTATTCCATCACCAACATATACCACAATTTATTCAGCCATTCCCCAATTGAAGGGCATCCTCTCATTTTCCAATTTTTGGCCACCACAAAGAGCGCAGCTATAAACAATCTTGTACATGTATTTTTCCTTCTTATCTCTTTGGGGTACAAACCCAGCAGTGCTATAGCTGGCTCAAAGGGCAGACAGTCTTTTATCGCCCTTTGGGCATAGTTCCAAATTTATCAGTGGGCATTTTTGTACAATGCTTTTTTCCTTCCCCTCCTCCCAAGTACTCCCAGTGTTCCCAGGTGCCCTACTTCCTAATTCAAACAGATCTTGAAATCCCACTTCTTCCATGAAGTCCTCATAGGTTCTCCTCTAAGATTGAGCTTAGATTCCTCTCCAGATCTACCCAAACTAAAAATATTCTTTCCCTCTTCAGATATTCCCAGTAACTCTGTCTGCATTTCTTCTTTGCTTCTATAACTAAATACCTTGTATTATATGTCCCTCTATGTCTCCCCACTGAGAAGTCTTCAGGAGAATGTAAGCTTCTTGAGGACAAGAACTGGTTCATTTCTTCTCCATCCCTGAGCACAGTGCCTTGCCTCTCTATACTAGGTACCTAAGAAATGTTTCTTGAATTGATTGCAGCCCCTATGGTTACCTCCCAGGGGCTACCTGCCCCTGAAAACATGATTTGTTGAAGACATAAATGCCCTTATCGATCATGTTAAATATTATCCTTGTAACCTGGGTATGACCAATAACATTAGATTATAAATTCACTGAGGGGAGGGATCATGTACTGGTCTACAATAGAGCTCAAACTGGGAGCCATATAAAGGCTCTGGAAGGATTGTCAGAGTGGTTTCAGCTTTTGCTGCTAATTTAGCTGCCATCTTGGCTATGCCTCCACATAAAGGCTCTGGTAATGTTTATTAAAATGTGGCAATGCTTTTAGGGAGAAAGCTACTTAACCTTTACCCCATCTCTATAAATGGACCCACTTTTCTGATTCTGATTTGTGTAAGCATGGAACTCACAGAGCAAGCCCCACATCCCTAGGGGACTCAGAAGGTTAGAAAAACCACTCTTTTTCCAGACCCTTCCACCCACTTTCTGCCATCACCTACATTTTTTCCCCCTTTCCTAGAAACATACTAACTGGGAAAGGGAAGCAGAGGCTTTCAGGGGGGAAAGTGCTGGCTCTGCAGTCAGAGAATCTGGGTGTGAATTCAGCTTCTGCTGCTTACTGTCTATGAGACCTTGGGACAAGCCACTCTATCTCTTCAAGCTCTAGGGTCCTCATCTGTAAAACAAGAGAGTCAAAGTGACTGGCCTTTGAGATCGGAGGTTCTTCTCTGAATCTATGATCTTAGGATTGTTATTTTAGCAAGTATTGGACTTGTCAGAGGGAAGGTGGCAAGAAAAGAGTCACACAGGCTGGGGCAGTTTGCCATCTTAGATAAGACCGGCCAGGCAGAGTGATTTCAGTTGGGAGTCTGCTAGAGAAACAGTGGTTCTCAAATTATTCATCTCTGACTCCCACCCTGAGAGCTCTGGGAATTGGGGTGCAGGGGAGGATCAGGACCTCCACTTTGAGAAACATTATTGAGATAAGAGAGACATTGAGGACTCTAGAAAGAGAAAGAGGTAGACTTGAATGACTTCTGAAGCCAATACTCTTCCTTCATCCTATCCTGGAATATTCTAGAGAAAAAGCCACTATCAGCCCTTTTTTAACCCATGAGAGTTATGCCTTAGAGTCACCCCTAATTGTCATGCCTTTTACAGGAGTATTTGCTGGACAGCAGAGTAATCAGTAGTTTTCTTAGTCCCTTTCCTTTTAAGGAATTCAGATCCCTCTGCTGTTTCAACATCTCAAGTGGAAAAAAAAAGATGTTGGAGACCTGATTTCTAGTCCTGGTTCTGCTACTAATAACTAGCTGTGTGACCTTTGATAAATCTTTTGACCATCAGCTTCCCCCCTTAATGGAATGAGGGTGTAAACTAAGATGATCTCCTTGGACCCTTCCAGCTCTAAAACTTTCTTCTTCTTTGACCCCAAAGCCAAGGGGTTAAGGGAATATGGGGAAATTTAGGCATAGAGTGGGCACAGCCCCAAAGGGAGAATACATAGAAAAGAATCCAGGATGTCCTGCCTCTCAGTCCATTTCGGTCTCTGGAATTACATACACGTACATAGCTTGTAATGCCCAATTGGTATTGAGTGTTTGAGGTACTAATCTTTGTTATTGGAACTCCTATGGCTCATTGAACAAAAAAAAAGGATTTATTAAGTCCTTGCCAAGGGTCAGGCACTGGCCCAAGTACTAAGGGGATATAAATATGAGCAATCAAGACCGTTTATCTTCAGGGAACTTATATTCTTTTTTTTTTTTTAACCCATATTGGGGGCACCTGGGTGGCTCAGTGGATTGAGAGCTAGGCCCAGAGATGAGAAGTCCTGGGTTCAAATATGACCTCAGACACTGCCTAGCTGTGTGGCCCTGGGCAAGTCACTTGACCCCCATTGCCTAGTCCTTACCACTCTTCTGTCTTAGAACTAATACACAGAATTGATTCTAAGACAGAAGGTAAGGGTTTTGGGGGGGACCCTTATTTTCTGTTTTAGTAACAATTCTAGGACAGAAAGGTAAGGGCTAGGCAAATGGTCACAAAGCTAGGAAATGTCTCAGGTCATATTTGATCCCAGGACCTCCCAATCTCTAGGCCTGACTCTCAGTCCACTGGGCTGCCTAGCTGCCCCTCAAGCACAAATTCAAATAGAACACTTCTATTGAGGAGAAGAGTTGGAAGGAGGAGAGGGGTTACAACTGAGAGAAGCCTGGAAATGCCAGAGAAGAGGCAGGGGAAGCCTGGGCTGGGGAAAATCAGGTGAAAACTTTCTTGTTAGAGGTCAGGGGCAGGAGTCCTAATTCCAGGAAGAGGAGGCCACTGAGGAGGCTGGAGTGGTGGCTGTGTGGGTTTGGAGATGACCAAGAAGTGACCCTCTGGGCACAGGGTTGTGGACTGGACAGGGAGGATGACCATGGTAGCAACGATCTGACTTCCTTGTGCTTTCTTGACTTCCTCTTAGGGATCTGAGCATGAACAACCTCACTGAGCTCCAACCCGGCCTCTTCCTTCACCTGCGCTTTTTGGAGGAGCTGTGAGTAGAAGCCACTCTTTGTCATGGCTGGTGATGAGGGTGGGCTGGAGGCAGGTAAAGCCTGGTGAGGTGGGAAACCCCAGGACTGTGCCCTAGGAGAGGGCATCCATGGGGAGCTGGCCCTGAGTGTGGGGGGGGAGAGGTGGGGGGATCTGATCAAGGCATTCCCAGGCTGGAGGAGAGAGGAGAAAGGGGCAGAGAGAGAAAGGAAATGGCACTGGGATGGGTGACTAAATGTGTTCATTCATTCGGCTAAGTGTCACTGTAGATAGAGAGAGCAAGGAATTAAAAGGGGAAGGGGCAAGGGAACAAGCTTGTATTAAGTACCTACTATTTATTTAAAGAGTTCTTCATTTTAATCCAGTATAAGTGCTTATTGGATCTAGGAGAGGGGAGGAAAAGAAAATGAATCATAGAAACATGGAAAAATATTTAAATAAACAAGATATATAAGTTCAATTGTAAAAAATCAAATAAAGAGTTATATATTTTACAAGTGATCTCAGAGTTCAAATGTGGTCTCAGATACTTACTACCTATGTGATCCTGGGAAATTCACTTACCCTTGCCTCAGTTTCTTCTGTAAAATGGGGATAAAATCATACTTACCTCCCAGAGTTCTTGTGAGGTAGATAATTTACAGAATGCTTTGCAAACCTTAAAGTGCTATACAAATATTGGCTATAACAATATATATATATATATATTTACCAATTACACATAACAGATTTCCACATGAATTTTCCAAAATGATAGGATCCAAATTGTCTCCTTTCCTCCTTTCCTTCCTTCCTCCTAAAGCAGACAAGCAATTCGATCTGAGTTATAACTGTATTATTATATTGGCTATTATTTTTAATGCCAGAACATGGTATTTTTTTTATAAGGAATCCACATTCTTCTAGAGAAGGTGATGTTGTATTATCCTGCACCAGAAGAATTTTTATCCCTACATTAGAGTCTCTTATTTGAGTGCCTTGCCATGGCACAGAGGTGAAGGACAAGCTCTTATAGGTCCTTTTAAGCTGACGAGTGTAAAAATTAAATTATATTTTTACTAATAAAATATATTAAGAATCATTAGAAATCAAGGAATAAAGAAGATACAAAATAAAAACCATGTGCCCATGGCTGGTTAGCCCATTTAAAATCCCCCCCGCTTAGCTTACCACTATACTTGCTACATCATTGCAAAGGAAGGAAGAGCAGAGCAGCATGGGAGGTGATACTGCCAGTTAAATACAAATTGTGATCTCGCCTAAGTCGAGACTCAGGTGAGATTATAGGGAATTCTGGGAAATACCAAGGGCTTCTGGGGAATGAAGTCTAGGGTTCAAAAATCTCCATTTATACAAGAGACCAGACACTCTGCTGTCCCAGGCACAACTAAGCATCACAAGTCCATGATAGGGTCTGCTAGGCTCAGTGCATAGAGTGCCAGGCCTGGAGACGGGAGGTTCAAATCTGGCCTCAGATACTTCCTAGCTGGGTGACCCTGGGCAAGTCATTTAATCCTATTTGCCTAGTCTTTGCCCTTTATTCTTAGAGTTGTTATTAAGACAGAAAGTAAGGGTTTAAAAAAAAAGAAAGAAAACAACATGTACAGAATATATACAAGATAATTCAAAGAAGGAGGCAAAAGCAGGATGAGGAAAGCCTTCCTACTGGAGGTTTTTTGATCTATAAGAGACAGAGGCAGGGAGGGCTAGAGAAGTCAGCCTCCAGTTTTGTTTCTTTGGTTGCTCTTGCCATCTTGGCCCTCTCTTGCTGAGTTGTGTCTCTTTCTACTTCAGTGGTATTTAAATAAGACACAAGAGAGGATCCTGAGAGATGGTCAGCACCTGGGCAACTTCAGTTCTCTGAGTGAGGAAATGGGAAAAGGGCTTTCCCCCACGTGGCTGCCTTAGCCCTCCACCCTTCTTGTTTCTTGCTCCAGCAGGGGCAAGGAGGGAAAGATAGAAAAGGAGAAGAGAGCTTTTGGACCTCTGCCTTCCCATGGCCCCTCAGTGGCTTATTTACTTCTCCCTCAAGTGACTGGAGGGAAAATTATAAGTAACTTAGCATGATTGAAGAAACATTACATATTTAATGATTGAGCCAAAAAATGTTGGAGCTGGAAAAGACTTTAGGTCTTATCTAGGCCCACTCCTATGGTTTTAAAATTTTTTATTATATGTTTTTTCTTTTTTTTTAGACCCTTACCTTGTCTTGGAATCAATACCGTGAATTGGTTCCAAGGCATAAGAGTGGTGAGGGCTAGGCAATGGGGGTTAAATGACTTGCCCAGGGCCACACAGATAGCCTCTGTCTGAATCCAGATTTGAACCCAGGACCTCCCATCTCTAGTCCTGGCTCTCAATCCACTGAGTCACCTAATATATATTTTCTACAGTGGCCAAGCATTTTTTTTTCTCTTTCCTCTTCCCCTTCCACTGGTTCCAGGAGCCAACTTCACAAATACAAGATGGCTTAAATAGACAGAATTTTGTCCAAAAAAGATCTAAGGCTATAATGGACCACAGACTCAATAAGAGTCAATAGTGTGATATGGCAGCCAAAAAAGCAAAGTTGATCTTGGGCTGCATTAAAAGAGTCACAGTTACCAGGAATTAGGTGGGGACACTCCCTCTCCTCTGCCCTGGTTAGATCACTTCTGAAGTATTGTGTTTAGTTCTGGGCACCACATTTTAAGAAGTCAGTGATAAACTGCAATGTTCTGAGAACCACTGGAAAGTTAAGGGGCCTCAAGTCAGTGCCATGGTTGAAGGAACTGTGGATGTTTAGCCTGGAGTAGGGGAGAAGGGAATTGGGCTTGCCGTGGTAGACAACTCAGAGCCCCACCAGGACGCCAAAGGGTGGACATGGCAAAGAAATGAAATATACCTTTTATAGAAGGAAAAGCTTCACAATTCAAGCTATTCCGAAATGTATGGAGGTAGCCTCGGGCTCTCCCTTATTGGAGTCTCTAAGTTAAGACTGGATGAGCACTTATTGGGTGGGTGGTAAGGAGGTCTTCTTTGGAGAGGAGTTGAGACTTTGCTGCAGTCTATTACAGCTCTGAAATTCCATGATAATCCACTTAGGGAGGTTAAACTGGAAAGCAATTTTGACACTGGGAAATAAGCCAGTGAATATTAAAGTGTAAACTGCTAATTTCAGGAGTCCCTTGCTATTTCACACCCACAATTTTTTTTAAACCCTACCCTTCCATCTTGGATTCAATACTCTGTATTCGTTCTAAGGCAGAAACGCAGTGAGGGCTAGGCAATGAGGTTTAAGGGATTGGCATAGAGTCACACAGTGAGAAAGTATCTGAGGCTAGATTTGAACCCAGGATCTCCCATCTCAAGGCCTGGCTCTCAACCTACTCAGCCACGGAGCTGCCCCCTACACCCACAATTTTTCTAGCATTTCTATCTCTTTCTTCATTCCTGTGACTATTATTCTGGCACCTTAAGTATTTACCATCTTTTACCTGGACTATTGTCAGACTCTTAGTTGTGCTCCTTCCTTCTAATACCTTCCCTCTATTTGGTCCTCTATATAGAAGCCAAATGGATATTCCTAAAGAACAGAGCAGCTAAGTGGCCCAAATGCTGTCAGGAAATCCAGAATTCAAATCCGACCTCATACACTTACTAGCCATGTGACCCTAGGCAAGCCATTTGACCCAGTTTGCCTCAGTTTCTTCTGTAAAATGAGCTGGAGAAGGCAATGACCAACCATTCCAGTGCTTTTGTCAAGAAAACCTCAAAAGGGGTCATGAAGAGTTGGACATGACTGGAATAATTTAATAATGAAAAGAACAGGGTAGCCTGAGACATTTCCATGGTCAAGAAACTCTAGGTCTGAGTCATGGGCAGAACCAAGATGTTGGCTTAGTAGCAGCAAAAGCTGAAACCTCTCTGACAATCCTTCCAAACCAATGTTTAAAAAGTGCCTCAAAAGAACGGGATAGCAAGAGGGAGTGAGGGGGCTCTCCTCCTAAACACAACTTGAAAGGTAGGCAGAGAGAGTCAATTTTCACAGGATAAGGGGGAACTAGAAGCAAAAATGGCACCTAGAGGAGTGCTGGCCAATCACCCCCATTACCTACTGCACCAGGTTCCTAACCTGGGCATAGGCTAACTTTGAGATCCCAGGATTCAGCTCTACCAACAATAGAGCACCCCAGACCTACCTCTTGAAGTCCCAGGCTCTGGCACCAGCCCAAAGTATAGCCCAGAAGTCCATCCTGCTGGGCTCTTTCAAGCCTGCACTGTTGTGGTGAAGCCTTTAGCCTCAGGGCAAAATAGCTCACAGTGCTGAACCCTGCAAGCCATCAGCAGAGGAGAGAGAATCATCAGCTTTCAGAACTCCCAGTCCACAGGCAAAAAAAAAAAAGACTGGGAAAATGAGCAAACAACAGAAGAAACACCTAACTGTAGAAAATTTCTGTGGAGACAACGAGCAAAACGTAGAGTTAGACTGTGAGATCCAAGCAACCACATGCAAAACATCAAAGAAAATTGAAAATTGGTCTCAGGCACTGGAAGAACTCAAAAAGAAATTCTGGGTCCTCCCTGATGCCTTTAGGATAAAATAAAAACTTCTCTTCTTTTGGCTTTCAAAGCACTTCCATGGTTGGCTCCAGCCTACTTGGCAGACTGATTTCCTGTGGCTTCTCCTTGGGTACGCTCCAGTCTAACTCAGTTGGAATGCTCCCTTTACTCACACATAGTAGGGGATCTCCCAGTGCTGGGTCATTGTTCAGGCTGTCCATCTCTCCTATCTGAAAAACAGCCCTTCCTCAGCATCACTTCTTGGAATCCTTAGCTCTCTTTGAGGATGAGCTCATGTTCCACCTCTTACAGGAAGCCTTTCTTGATTTGCCCAGTTATCCTAGAAAATTACTTGGCATTTATTTTGTATGTATGTTTGGGTTTTTTTTTAAGCCCTTATCTTCTGTCTTAGTATGAATTTAAAAAAAAGAAGAAAAAAAGCTTCTCAAAACTATTCAGTCCACCAGCTAATATGACAGTATATGCAATGTTCCATACTCATAGTCCTCCATTTTTTTAAACCCTTACCTTCCATCTTAGAGTCAATGCTATGTATCAGTTCTAAAACAGAAGAATGGTAAAGACTAGGCAATGGAGGTTAAGTGGTTTGCCCAGGGTCACACAACTAGTGGGTGAATCACACAATTGAATCCAGATTTGAACCCAGAACCTCCCATCTCCAGCACTCTATCCACTGAACCACCTAGCTGCCTCCATGACCCCCACTTTTCCTGAAGGAAAGGAAAACCTATTTTTTCTTTTCTTAGGTCAAGCTTGTTAGAATGAACTTTCTTTTTTTTTTTTTTTGCAAGCAAAGGTAGTTTCTTGATTTTATATCACTACCAGCCAGCTTAGAACTTTATATATATGTTGTTTGTTTAGTTACAGTTTGCCGAGTTGAAGTAAATTTGAGGTAAAAGAATTTGGATCTTCATAGGTCATAGAGTCTCAAGACTTCCCATTTTGCAGCTGAGGAAACTGAGGCCCAGAGAGATTAATCAATTTGGCAAAGGTCATATAGATACCAAGGGATTGGCCCCAAGGTCTATAAGTCCTGACTTCAACCCTTTCTCTTTGGACCATGTTTCCTCTTAAAGAGAACAGCCTGAAACAGGTATCTTGAAGAAAGGCATGAAGATGTGAGATGGTGAATAGGAATGAGCAAAAAGATGAATCTAGCCTTAGACATTTAAGAGCTGTGTGACTTTAGGCAAATCACTTACCTGCTCTGACCCAGTTTCCTCATCTGTAAAATGGAGATAATAATAGCACCCACTTCTCAGAGCTGTTGTGAAGGTAAAATCAGATATTTTTAAAGCAAACACAGTATTTTCCAGATAGTAGCACACATTTTATTATTAAATATTAAATATATTATTTTTTATTGTTAAAGATGAAAGATTATTATTAAAAATAAGGTCTGTAGAGTCATGGAACGTCCAAGATGGAAGAGACCCCCATAGTCATCTAGAGTCCATCTTTCACTGAATAAAGGAATCCTTCTAGAATGTACTTGTACTGTCACTACAGAATGTGTTTACCTGATTTGAGAAGGTGGGACTAAGGAACCTGACATCACTAGGGGATAGCAGAAGGCTTCATTTTCTATGTTATTTATTCGTTGGTTTAATCAACCAACTGGTCAAAGAGCAGTCACTTATCAGTGAATCCTAAGAAGAGCCAGGAATGTGCCATCTACAGTGCTCTGCACATAGTAGTTGGTTATTAATAGTTATTAAGCTGAGTTGCTCTTGAGCTGTGACTCTTTCAAAGATCACTTTTCCATCAAACTCCCATTTATTCAGAATTTTCACATCTGGAGAGCTCAGATAACTAGATGACTTCTCCCCTAATTTAGTTTCCCTCCCTCCTCACTATGGTTTCCAAAAACCTCACTTCTATTATATATATTTGCTCTGTGACCCTGGGCAACTCACTTTACCTTCAGGGCTCCAGGCAATTCTCTAGAGAGTGGAAATTTCAGAGAATACATGGATAGAAGAAATTCCTCACTTGCAGCCTACTGCATCAATGAAATCGCAAGGTCAGTGGGGAAAAACAGATTTCATAATAAATACTAAAAAGTGCTATTATCAAGGATTATTAACAAAAGCACTTAAAAATAGCCCCTTTACTTTTTTTTTTTAAATAAACCCTTACCTTCTATCTTAGAATCAATACTGCATATTGGTCCCAAGGGAGAAAGGAATTAAGGGCTACAAAATGGGGATTAAATGACTTGCCCAGGGTCACACAGCTAGGAAGTGTCTGAAGCTAGATTTGAACATCCCATCTCTGGGTCTGGCTCTCAATCTACTGAGCCACTTAACTGCTCCCTCCTTTATCTTTTAAAGGAGTAAGAATTTACTTAGGCAAGCCACATCCCACCCAGGGCTTCCATTTACCCCCACTAGAAAATGTAGCATTTCAATTTAGTGATCTCTGGAGTCTCTTCCAATTCTAAAAGTTTATTATTCTGGGATCACAATAATCTCTCTGAGGCTCTGCAAGATCCTCGAGTGCCTTCTGAATCATTAAAGATGAGTTTTCACATTGGATGCATTTTTCTTTGTATTCCTTGAAAACGAGTGCTCACTGGGTGGTATGTATGATCACTCTCAGTGACTCAGAATGTTAAATTTACTAGAATAGCCCATTTCCCTGAGACCTCTGGATAAGTGAGAGTTTACCATATTTGGTTCTGGAATGCCATAGGAGACGCGCGCTCGCGCACACACACACACACACACACACACACATTTTGGCTTTGGGAATGCAATAGGGGAGACACATACCTAACATACAGACTCACTCTTTGTCTCTGACTCATTTTCTGTCTCTGTCACTCCAAGTCTCTCCCAGACTCTATCCCAACCTCCTTCCTTTCTTTTATTTTTTCCCCCATTTGAATTAGTTTATTTAGTCCATTTCGAACATTATTCCTTGGTTACAATAATCAATTTATTTCCCTTCCTCTCCTCCACCCACCCTTCCTGCAGCCCACAGGCAATTTCATTGGGTATTACTTGTATCCTTGATCAGAACCTATTTCCATGTTGTTGCTTGCACTAGGATGATCCTTTAGAGTCTACCTCCCCAACCCCTCCTTCCTTTCTTGATCCTGTTTGATATCTTAGAACCAGGCTTCATAGTCAAGGCTGGGATACTGTGGGTGATCCAGGGCTGAAATCCTTTCCTTTATCATTGAGAATTGACTCATTACTGACAGAGCCCGCCCCTGCCTTCAGCTAGTCCTTCATACTCTCCTGCCTTCTGTTTTACAGCCGTCTCTCCGGAAATCACCTCTCCTACATCCCGGGACAAGCATTTTCTGGTCTCTACAGCCTGAAAATCTTGTAAGTATAGGGATATGTCAATTACGCATGGACACCCCGTAGAGGAAATGTTGATATCAAGAGCCAAATGGTGCCTCCCAAATCCTAGTTTCCCATTTGCTTATTTCACCATTTCAGAGTTTCTTGATTCATATTAAAAAAAACAAACAACCCAACAATACTTTGCCTTCTGTCTTAGAATCAATATTAACTAACACTTCCAAGGCAGAAGAGTGGTAAGGGCTAGTCAGTTGGGGTTAAGTGACTTACTTGCCCAGAGTCACATAGCTGGGAAGTGTCTGAAGCTAGATTTGAACCCAGGACCTCCCATCTTCAGACCCAGCTTTCTAGCCACTGAGCCACCTCACTGCCTTTATATCCATAGTTGTGATGGATTCTGAATTGGCAGAGACTCCAAATATTTGAGTTTCTCTGATTCTACCTTGTCATATGCACATGGGGATATAAAACCAAGAAACAGTCCTTGGAGACATTGTGCCAAGCTTGGCCTAAGAAAAGAGGAAAATATGACCTCTGTTTATTGGAAAAGTGGGGGACTATGGGTATGGAACAGTACCTATACTGCCAGATCAGTTATTGGATTGGAAAGTTTTGAGGAAATGCCTGTAAGAGGAGCAGGATGTAGCTGGAAATGAGGGCAATGTTTAAAAAAAAAAGGATTTTAAAATTTTGTTTTGTTTTTAAAATCCCAACTTTCTGTCTTAAAACCAATACAATTAGTTCCAAGGCAGAAGAGTGGTAAGGGTTAGGCAATGGGGGTTAAGTGACTTGCCCAGGGTCACATAGCAAGGACGTGTCTGAGCTTATATTTGAACGCAAGACCTCCCATCTCTAAGCCTGGCTCTCTATCTAATTGACCCATTTAACTGCCCCATTTATTATTATTTTTAAATAAGCCCTTACCTTCCATCTTGGAATTGATACTGGGTATTGGTTGCAAGGTAGATCTGTGATAAGGGCTAGGCAATTGGGGTTAAGTGACTTGCCCAGGGTCATACAGCTAGGAAGTGTCTGAGGCCAGATTGGAACCCAGGACTTCCCATCTCTGGGCCTAGCTCTCAATCCACTGAGCCACCCAGGTGCCCCCGCCCCCATTTTTTAAAGAGAAAAAAATAATTTAAAAAATGAACTTACAGTTTATTAGGATGATAAATATATATATGTATAGGTAAGGTATACACACAACAATAGATTGTCATTCAAGTTGTCAATAAGCTATAAATTAATATTTGGGTGTATCAGGAGAGCTTGATGTTCCAGTACATCCCTCGATCAAGGGAAGACTCCTCTTTCTTGTTACACTACTGATTCCATGGTTTCCCTGAATATCTTGCTATAAATTTCACTTCATGTCTTCCTATAAATTATCCATAGAGGATTCAGTCCCCACGATGACAGCTTCCTCTTCTTTGAACATCTCAGGACAACGGCCCATCTCCTTTTCCCAACATACATGGCCCGGGATTAGGTTTTCTCCACTTTGTGCATTCAGATTTGCTTGAGAACATAACTGTGGCAGGCATGAATAATGATTTCCTGACATCTATTGGAGAAGCTTGAATTTTTGTAAATGAGATTTTGTAAAAACCAGATCTTTAAAAAATATTTATTGGTGTTCATTACATCTTTGCTCCCCTCCCCCATCCCCATCCCCCAAAGGAACTCTCCGAGCTGCCTTTGCATCCCTATTTTTGATTGATTCTGAATTGGCCGAGACTCCAAATATTTGAGTTTCTCTGATGCTACCTTGTCGTGTGCACATGGGGATTGAAAACAAATAGAGTTAAGCAAAACAAGTCGACATGCTCACGTCTGAAAACATATTCCTTGTTCTTCACCTATTGTCTGCCACCAACCTATCTGCTGAGAAGAGGGAAGCATGCCTCGACCTCAGACCTTTGAAGTCAGGATGGGGCAGAGCTTTGGAGTCTTCCCGTGTTGTTTCTCCTTACATTATTGTGGTCATTGTGTAAATTGCTCTCCTCGTCCTGCTTTCTTGGATCTGCACCAGTTCCTACAAGTCTTCCCAAGTTCTTAGAATTCTTCCTATTCATCATTTCTTGCAGACATGATAACATTACATTTGTAGCCTGTGGCTCAGCCTTCTTAGCATTTTAGACTCGTGTGGACAGGGGCTGGTCTTGGGGGCAGAGCCACGAGGGCCACTTTCTTTACTTGATTCAGTGCCACCTGGTGCACTTCAGACAAAATCTAAATATGGCGCATGGCTTGGTTTCCCCAAATGAGGGCAACGAAGCTCCCAGTTTCTGAACAGGCACTGAACAGGCTGAATGCATGTAGCCTATGGAAGACCCTTTGTTCCAGCCCCCAGAACTGAAGAAGACATAAAAGGCCCGAGAGAACCTGTGAAGAGATAAGAAATACATTCAAATAAATCCCCTGATTACCTGTGTCAGGAGGGAATTAAACTTGAGGTTGCTATTAGATCAATACCATAACATTCTGATGAAATCTTTCTCTTACAGAGCCCCTTCCAAATCCATAGTGCCACCCTGTGGTTTAGAATTCACTGGAAATCAAATATGCTTTGGGGGGCTGCCAGACCTGCTACATTGCCTAAGTTACTCATTGATTTGCTCTGCACATAAGACATTGTGTAGGAACTAGGGAGAGTATTTCCTTTTTCTCCACAGAGCATTCTGTGTCAGGAAGTCTCTCCAGAAACTCGAATTCTAGAACTCTACAACTGGGGAATACCCATGAAACAATTCCCAAAGCTATTGTTACCAGGAAATCTTTTCCTTTCCTGGCTAAAAGGAAGCATTTATTAAGCACCAGCCATGTTCCAGGCATTGTGTGAAGTGGTAGGGATACAGAGAAAGATAAAAAAAATCTCTTTTCTCAAGTTAACAGTCAAATGGGGGAGACAATATGAAAGCAACCATGCACAAACAAGATCCAGACAAGTTAAATTGGAGATAATCAATAGAGGTAAGGCTGCCAGCATTAAGGTGGGTCAAGAACGTATTCCTATAGAAGATGGAATTTAAGCTTAGACTTGAAGGAGGCTAGAAAACCAGGAGATGGAGATGAGGAGGGAGAGAATTCCAGGCATTGGGACCACCAATGGAAATGCTGTCAAGAAAATACAAAATTCCCTCTCCTGGACACAAGAGATTGAGATCCTTGAGCTCTCAGGCCACAAGCAAAGCACACATCTAATAGTGTCTTGTGTCATTTGTGTCACAAATCACATTCAGCTGTTTCTGGGATAGGGCAAAAGGGGAAACCCTTTTCCTTCCACTCCCTGGAAGAAGGCACAAAGAGAAAAGGCAGAGGAAGTCCTGAAGATACACAAACAGAGGGAGATAGACCAAGGCAGCACACAAGGCAATGAGTTTTGGGCTCTCAGTCCCTTTTCAGGAGATAGCCCAAGTTTCTGAAACCCAATCAGTATGAATTTAGTGGCCGAAGTCACTAGAAGAACACAGAGGTTCTTAAAGTCCATGGATAGATTTCAGGAGGTTAGCAAACTTGAACAAGAAAAATTCCACCTTTATTTTCATCAACCAGTAACAGAAATTCAGCATTTCTTCCTATTATAATTTTTTTTAAAAAACCAACATAATTCTGAATAGAGGTCCACATGGGGTATTCAGGGAGAACAGGCACCGTTGGTGTGAGGGATTGCTTTTTTCATACACCTTTAGTGTCCACCTTTCACCTAACTCTGGCCAATGGCTCCTAGAAGCTGTAGCATTAGAAGACACCATACTCAGGGTCAGCTGGGTAGCTCAGTTGAGAGCCAGACCTAGAGACAGGAGGTCCTGGGTTCAAATGTGATCTCAGACACTTCCCAGCTGTGTGACCCTGGGCAAGTCACTTGACCCCCATTGCCTAGCCCTTACCACTCTTCTGCCTTGGAACCAATACACAGTATTGATTTCAAGATGGAAGGTAAGGGTTTTTATAAAAAAAATAGATGCCACACTCTAGTAAAACCATTTCATCTTAGCAGACCCAAGCCTCAAACCTATTGGTGATTTAGGGAGATGTTTTCCCCAAGCATATGAAGATTTCCTCTAACAGAAGTGGAGGTTGAGAATAATTAGTTACAATGGCTCCCGAAGGCAGCTGAAGCTGGCCTGGTGGAGATTTCTTAGTCAGGCATTGAAGTCACCAAAGTCATGCAAGACTACATCCTGGAAAAAGACTTGTACAAAAATATTCATAGATGCACTCTTTGCAAAAAATTGGAAAATGAGAGGATGCCCCTCAATTGGGGAATGGCTGAACAAATTGTGGTATCTGTTGGTGATGGAATATATTGTGCTCAAAGGAATAATAAACTGGAGGAATTCCATGCGAACGGGAACAACCTCCAAGAAGTGATGCAGAGTAAAAAGAGCAGAACCAGACCATTATACAGAGAGACTGATACACTGTGGCACAATCGAATGTAATGGACTTCTCTACTAGCATTAATGCAATGATCCAGGACAATTCTGAGGGACTTATAGAAGGGATGCTATCCACATCCAGAGGAAGAACTGTGGGAGTAGAAACACAGAAGAAAAACATAAGATTGATCACATGGGTCAATGGGGATATGATTGAAGATGTAGACTCTAACTGATCATTCTAGTGCAAATATCAATAATATGAAAAAAGGTCTTGATCAATAACACATGTAAAACCCAGTGGAATTGCTTGTTGGCTATGGGAGGGGGCTGGGAGGAGGTCAGGGAAAGAACATGAATCATGTAACCAATGAAAACTATTTTAAATTAGTTAAATAAATAAACTTTTAAAAAAAGAAAAGGTTAAAAAAAAAGACTCCATCCTGGCCATTTCTAGGCTTCCTGACTTTTGTCTTGCCAATGGTCTTTAATGACTTTGGAAGAGAGAGTGAGGCTGATGACTTTGTGCAACACTTCCATGCTTAAATCTAATTCCTATAAGAATCAAGATATTTAGTCTTCTTTGAAAATAGAGGACAAGGGATAGCTAGGTAGCACAATGGATAGTGAGCGGTCTGGAGTTGGGAGGACCTGTTCAAATCTGACCTCAGATACTTCCTAGCTGTGTGACCCTGGGCAAGTCACTTAACCTTGATTGCCTAGTCTTTGCCACTCTTCTGTCTTAGAATTGATACTAAGAAGGCAAGGATTTTTAAGAAGAAGAAAAAAGACAAGAAAACAAAGGAGAAAAAACAGACCGCCAAAGAGATCTGTGACTCTAAAAAGGTTAAGTGTCTCTGATACAGAAAATACCTATCAAACAACTTCAGGCAGTTGCTCATCCCCTGTCATCTTTTACATAGAAAACCCATTTCTGTAAGGGCTGAAACAAAGGCACTTCGATCCTCTCTAAGCATTCAGTCAATAGTGTCTGTTGGGAAGTCAGGAGTCCTGTTGTCCTCATAACACGAATTGGGAATCATTCAACAGATAACCCTAACCACTGCCTTCCCCCTTCCCCATCCTTCCCCAAGCACTGAGAACTCACTTTCCTTCCATTTCTATGCCACTACAAAAAGTACTGCTATAAAATATTTCTGTGTATCTAAGAACCTTTCCCCAATATTTTTGTCCCCTTTAGGCTACATGCTAAATAGCAATATTGCTGGTTAAGGGAGGAAATGAGTCTTTTACTGGGAACCATCTTTGCACCTGTATCTTTTCTTGTGCATCAGTGCTGAGCCCAGAAACAAACCTGGTTTCTATGAATTATATCTCACTCCTCTCCCCTCAAAAGAGGAGCCAGGAATATTTCTGAACAGAAGGAATCTGGTTTGTTTTTCCTTCTTCCTTTCTTTCTTCTGAGGTCTAACCTCAATGTCTCTGGCTATAATTTTAGTCCAATTACTCTGGTTCTATTGTCAAAAGGAGAGGAAGTTTGTTGGGTTCCCATTCTTAGTGTAATCAATCATGTCCTTTCAGAGTCTAGAAAAAAGCTGTTTGTTTATTTCCTCTTGGCCTTCTCTTCTCCAGGCTTGGTCATCCAAGTTACTTAACCTTTCCTTTTAGGTGTTATTTTTCAATAGAAGGGACAACGTTGGAAAGAACTTTCATGCTCCTTTCCCATCCTGATTCCACCTGTTTTTTCTTGCAACCGATGTGATGACCAATTTTAGATACTGGAAAACCAAGATGCCATCACTTTCTATTTCCACCTATAATCTAAAATTCTTCCCTCAGGTCTTCTCCATCTTCTCCCTCCTTCTTCTTTTCTTCTATCTACCCCTGTCCTCTCCTCTTCCTGATCCAATTCTCCTTCCCCTTCTCCATCTGTCCCTTTTTGTTCCTCTTCTTCTTTCTCTATGTTCAATCTGCTCCAAAATTTTGTCCACTCTACTATATGCATGCACCTTTCCTAGTCTCTCTCTTCACTGGCCACCACCTTAGTTCAGGTTCTCATCAATTAGCCTCCTAATTAGTCTCCCTACTTTGACTTTCTCCCCCTGTACAATTCATCCTCCACACACATGCCAAAGCAATCTTCCTAAAACCTAGGTCTGACCATGTCATTTCCTTTCACAGAAATCTTCTGTGGTTTCCTATTGTCTCGAAAATACAAACTCTTTAATCTGGCATTTAAGCACTTCATGATCTGGCTCCAGTCTACATTTCCCAAATTATTTCACATTCATCTTTTTTTTACACCCTTTACATTCCTGCCAAATAGCCCTACTTGGTATTTCCCAAACTTGGTATTCCATTTCTAAGTCTTTGCGCAGACTGTCCCCACTCATGCCTGGAAGACACTTCCCTCTCATCTCCAGCTCTTAGAATTTTTAATCACTCCTTTCCCAGTGCAACTTGGATGCTAACTACTACATTGGGAGTTTTTTTTTTCTCTCTCTCTCCCCTCCCTTCCTCCATCTTGCTTTCTCTTCCTCTCTCCCTCCCTCTCTCTCTTTCTTTCTTCTTTCTTCCTTCCTCTCTCCCTCTCTATTCTTTCTTCTTTCTTTCTTTCTTTCTTTCTTTCTTTCTTTCTTTCTTTCTTTCTTTCTTTCTTTCTTTCTTTCTTTCTTTCTTTCTTTCTTTCTTTCTTTCTTTCTTTCTTTCTTTCTTTCTTCTTTCTTCCTTCCTCTCTCCCTCTCTATTCTTTCTTCTTTCTTTCTTTCTTTCTTTCTTTCTTTCTTTCTTTCTTTCTTTCTTTCTTTCTTTCTTTCTTTCTTTCTTTCTTTCTTTCTTTCTTTCTTTCTTTCTTTCTTTCTTTCTTTCTTTCTTTCTTTCTTTCTTTCTTTCTTTCTTTCTTTCTTCTTTCTTCCTTCCTCTCTCCCTCTCTATTCTTTCTTCTTTCTTTCTTTCTTTCTTTCTTTCTTTCTTTCTTTCTTTCTTTCTTTCTTTCTTTCTTTCTTTCTTTCTTTCTTTCTTTCTTCCTTCCTTCCTTCCTTCCTTCCTTCCTTCCTTCCTTCCTTCCTTTCTCTCTTTCTCTCTCTCTCTCTTCTTCTTTTTATCTCTGTCTCTCTCTGTGTCTCCCTCTGTCTCTGTCTCTCTGTCTCTCTCCTTTCATCTTAGAAGCAATACTGAGTATTGGTTCCAAGTCAGAGGAGTTGTAAGGGCTAAACAATGATGGTTAGATAACTTGCTCAGGGTCACAAAACTAGGAAGTATCTGAGGCCAGATTTGAACCAACCTCTTACTTGTCTGATATGGGAAGTTATTAAGAGTTTTTATGCTTCTCTGACAGTGTGCTAAAGCCTAGAGACCCTATAAATGCAGAAAATTAGATATACAGTATTACAAAGGAACCGAATTTTAATGAATTACAGTTACCAGGATATTAAATGAACACATTAATGGAGTTTCTGAAATCTTTTCATGGACTGAGTTAAGATTCTCTGTCCTACATGAACTAATCTCTCTCCTTCCTCAAAGGATCTTGCATTTCTTTATTTCTCAGACCAGTGTATACCCAGCAGAAGATAAGTCCCTAGACAGCAGGAACTGGTTTTGCTTTCTCTTTGACTCCCCAGGGCTTACGTTTCATTGTTTCCTTGAATTCTCTGGCCCAACTCACTACCAGCCTGTCCCAGGCAAATAGGAAAGCTAACTACAAGGTCTCCCAGCTTGGGTGAGAGAGGCTTTCTGAGGAGGGAGAAGTTATCCTACAAGGGTAGCAGTCTCCAAGGATGAGGAGAATCTTAGGGGCTGATCACCAAAAAATAGAGCCCCTAGTTCTTTCCCTAGAGGTGTCCCTCCTCCTCCTCCTCCTCCTCCTCCTCCTCCTCCTCTTCTTCCTTCCTTCTGTTCCCAGCCTCAGATTCTTGCCCTACATTCCTGTTCATCCCCCTGTCCCTCTAGCTTCTTCAGCATCTCACGCTCTCTTTCTCGATGTCTTTCCATCAATGTTTGACTGTTTCTTTCATCGCTTTTGCCTCCTGATTTCTCTCTGCCCCTGAAGCTAATCCTGGGTCTCTCTTTCTCTCGCCTCTCCCCCCAGGGTCTCCCTGCCTCTGTTTTCATTCCCGACCTTTGATTCCCTCCCTCCCCCCCCCCCCCCCCCCCCGTGTGGGTCTCCTGGTCTGGGCTTTGGCCCCTCTCCATCTGGCTCTGGAGCGCTGCTGTCCCTCCGTCCGTTCCTCAGTCTCTTTGTTCAGAGAGAACATTTCCTCTCTTCTCCTTTGGTCTCCAGCCTCTCTCCGTCTCTCTCCCAATAAACATTCAGTGCCTGAGGGGGACATTTGGAACCCAACCGCAGCAGTGCAAACGGGAGGGTTGTTGGCGGGTCTCTGTGCACCGTGGCAGGCTGAGGCCTGCACCTCGGATTAGAGAGCGGGGTTCTGTTGGCCGGGCTTTTAGAAGATGGGAGGCTCGAGTCCCTTCCCTAAGTCTCCAGCTTAGAGATGAGCTGCCTTTCTTCTTTCCCTGCATTAGGCAATAAATCAAAGGCATTGAGCAAAACCACAGCCTGCCCGCCCACCCCCTTTCCACAAGCAGAGCTCTTGGGTTAGGAGCCGGGGGGCCGGGCGAGGTTGGGGTGGGAGCTCTAGTTCAGGCATCCCAGTGGAATTTAGCTGTTTGGGACCAATCCCATGATCCCACATCCCAGCCTTTCCAGAGCTGGCCCGGCCCTCTCAAGCCCAACCTGTCTAGTCCCTTGTCTCCAGGAATTCCCTTTAATCCAGCCTACAGGGATTAGGGAATGGAATAGGGCAATGTATTCTCTTGCTTAAACCCTTTAGGACTGGAGAGCCCATGCTCATCCTGTCTCACTGCCTCTGAGGCACCGAAGGAACAAAAATGGAGGTTAGACATAAAGGACGAATATATATTTGTATATATTTCATGTATGCTGGGCAGTGGGCATGAAAGAGGGAGCTAAATTAAAATCTAGCCTCCATTTACTAGTTGTGTGATCTTCGGGAAGTCACTTCACCCTCTGTTTGCCTCAGTTTACTTGGCTATAAAATGGGGTTATTGTGGAGGATCAAATGAGACTATTTGTAAATTGCTGATTCTAAGTCTAAGAGACAATATTTGTAAATCCCTTAGCCTGGCATCTGGCAAGTAGTAGGTTCTATTTAGATACTAGTGATTATTAAAATATATACAATAGAAATATAATAAATATAATATTTATTATTTTATTATTATTAGGGGCAGCTGGATAGAGTGGATAGAGTAGCAGGCCTAGAGTCAGAAAGACTCATCTTCCTGAGTTCAAATCTGGCCTCAGACACTTACCAGCTGTGTAACCCTGGGCAAGTCATTTAACCCTATTTGCCTCAGTTTCCTCATCTGTAAAATGAGCTGGAGCAGGAGATGGCAAACTACTGCAGTGTCTTTGCCAAGAAAACCCCAAATGGGGTCACCATGATTTGGATGGGACTAAAACACTGAACAACAACAACAATTATGATTATTATTATTGCTGCTGCCTTCTCCTCCCAGCCTCCCCTTCCCCAGGCTCAAGCATCCCCTTCTCTCTATGGCTCTAAGCATCTCTGACTGAGTGGCATTTGTTGTTGCTGCTGTAGTCCTTGTTGATATCTTTTGTTTTGTAACTTCGACTGAATCACTTTGGGGAAATGGGACATTTCTGTTGTGTTGGTGACCCCATTTGGGGTTTTCTTGGCAGAGATACTGGGGTGGTTTGCCATGGCCTTCTCCAGCTTGTTTTATTTTATATTTTAAAATTTTATTCTTTATTTTATTCCAATAACAAATTTACACACAAGTTTTCCAAAGTTACACGATCTGTGTTGTCTCCTGCCCCTCTTCCTTCCCCCCTCCCAGGGATGACAAGCAATTCCACTGGGTTACACATATTCTTCATTTTTGTAAGAAAATAATCTTATATACATCAAGTGATAAATCCTATGTTTTCATCTGCATTTCTATTCCAACAGTCAGCTCTTTCTCTGAATGCCAATAGTATACACACTTTGTCATAAGTCCCTCAGAATTGTCCTCTGTCATTGTATTGCTGTTAGTCAGTTCATTTTATAAATGAGGAAACTGAGGCAAATGGGTAAAGTGACTTGGCCAGGGTCTCACAGCTGGTAAGTGTCTGAAATTTGAACTTAGCAAGAAGAGTCTTCCTGACTCCATATCCAGCGCTCTATCCACTGCGCCACCTAAATGACTCCAAATTGTCCCAATCAAAGGCCCATATATCCAAAACAAACATTTTGTTGGTGTTGCCATATGCAGTGAGACTTGGAACAGTGTTTGCAGACTCTAAAGAACTAAGGATGATCGACACCCAGCCGCTAATAGGGAGTCATGCGGCACAGCAACGAATGAAATAAAAAGTATTTATTGAGCACTGACTCTGTACCAAGCAATGTGCTAAATTCTGGGAATACAAATAAAAAAGCAAGTCCTGTCCTGGGGGAGCTCACATTTTTTTAAACCCTTACCTTCTGTCAATGCTGTGTGCTGGCTCCAAGACAGAGGAGCTGTAAGGACCAGGGAATAGGGATGAAGTGACTTGTCCAGCTAGGAAGTATCTGAAGCCAAATGTGAACCCAGGACCTCCTGACTCCAGGTTTGGCTCTCTGTCCACGGAGCTACCCAGCTGCCCTGGAATTCATATTCTAACAGGGAGAAGCAATGCGTTTTCAGTTGTGAATCAGATGCAAAGGTCCCATGGTCCTTAGGGTGCAGTGGCTAAGGAATGCATCATTTTCAACATAGTTTCCACTGAAATAAACATTTCCACTTCTGAGGTTGAAACATTTGACAGTGCCAAGGGCTTTGGTAGTGAAAAATATCTTCTGTGGGTCTTCAGTAACTATGACTGAGATGGAGGCAGCACCCACAGAAGCAGATGCCACGTCACACCTTCAGAAAGGGTCAGTGCCTGGATGATGGCTTCAGGGAGCTCAACTGGAAGCCCTGCTCTTCCTAGGGCTTTTGTATTCCAAGTCCTGGGCTCACTCCATCAGGGTCTGAGGAGGGGTAGCGGCCAATATGGCAGCAGTAGTTTGACAATCATGGCACGTTCAGCCTCCTGTGTCTTCCTCAAGGCACCTTACGATTTCATTTAGACTGGCTCACCTGTGAGAGGCAGATGATGGGAATCAGAACACAACTTGTAACCAGGAAGGAACTTCAAAACCCAAGAGTAAAGGACATCATCAATCAAATAATCCTATGAAAGAAAGAAGAATGAGGATGGACAGCTAGGGTGCCCTTCTGACCCTCTCCCAGTGTTGGAGAAGGGAGGAAGGTCTCCAGCATGTTGGGTGGTCCCCATTTGGGTGATGAACTTTTGGGAAGAGATGGAAGAGGTTTACAAAGGATGGGCAGGTGTGGATGGGACAGAGATTTGAATTATTGGAACTACCAGTCTGATAAAATCACAGATTGGTCTTTGTCCATTGAAGGAAGCCATTGACCCAATTTATTAGCTATTGTTAGTCTAACTAAGAAATTGAGTCTGCTTGGGGTGAGGGTGAGGATCCATTTCCCTATTTGGACATTTTTTATTTGTATAAGAAGGAAGGGAAGAAGCATTTATTAAGCATCAAATATACACCAAATGATCCTCTCAACAATGCTGGGAGGTAGGTATGACTATTATCCTCATTTTATAGTTGAGAATTCTGAGGCCCTGATTCAAGGAATCCATTCCTTAGAATAAAGAAGGGGAAAAAACCAATTCAGTAAACACATTAATAGAGACAGACAGTCTGAGAAAATGTTTCATATCCATCGTTATCCACTTATACAAAGATGAGAGGCAGGCAGTTAGGTGCCTCAGTGGATTGAGAACCAGACCTAGAGATTGGAGGTCCAGGGTTCAAATTTGGCCTCAGATACTTCCTAGCCATATGACCCTGGGCAAGTCACTTATTATCTAGCCCTTATTACTCTTCTTTCTGCCTTGGAACCAATACACAGTGTTAATTCTTTTTATTTTTTTTTAAACCCTTACCTTCCATCTTGGAATCAATACTAGGTATTGATTGGCTAGGCAATGGGGGTCAAGTGACTTGCTCAGGGTCACACGACTAGGAAGTGTCTGAGGCCAGATTTGAACCTAGGACTTCCTGTCTCTAGGCCTGGCTCTCAATCCACTGAGCTACCCAGCTGCCCCCACACAGTGTTAATTCTAAGATGAAAGATAAGGATTTTTTAAAAAAAAGATCTTTTCTCATCTCTTTTTTGGAAACAAGTTTGATCATTCTAATTACACAGTAATTAGTTTTATTTTGTCAGTTCTACCTGAATTGTATCTTATAGTCTATTTATATATTGCTTTAAGACTTACAATACATTTAACACACTTTATCTCATTTGATTCTCATGATACCTCCATTTAACAGATGAGAAAACTGAGTCTCAGAGATAGCAAGTGACTTTGCTCTGGCCACACATCCAGTAAGTAGTGTTGGGGCCTGACTACAAGACTCACCTTCTGCCTACTGTGCTATTATTGTCCTGCTATTGGCCCAATTGCTCCCTCCCTTCCTCTCTTCCCCTGTGCTGATATCAGGTAACAGAAGCATTCTTTAAAGGAAGAAGAAAGAAGAAGAAGAAGAAGAAGAAGAAGAAGAAGAAGAAGAAGAAGAAGAAGAAGAAGAAGAAGAAGAAGAAGAAGAAGAGAAGAAGAAGAAGAAGAAGAAGAAGAAGAAGAAGAAGAAGAAGAAGAAGAAGAAGAAGAAGAAGAAGAAGAAGAAGAAGAAGAAGAAGAAGAAGAAGAAGAAGAAGAAGAAGAAGAAGAAGAAGAAGAAGGAAGAAGAAGAAGAAGAAGAAGAAGAAGAAGAAGAAGAAGAAGAAGAAGAAAGAAGAAGAAGAAAGAAGAAGAAGAAGAAGAAGAAAGAAGAAGAAAGAAGAAGAAGAAGAAAGAAGAAAGAAGAAGAAAGAAGAAGAAGAAGAAGAAGAAGAAGAAGAAGAAGAAGAAAGAAGAAGAAGAAGAAGAAGAAGAAGAAGAAGAAGAAGAAGAAGAAGAAGGAAGAAGAAGGAAGAAGAAGAAGAAGAAGAAAGAAGAAGAAGAAGAAGAAGAAAGAAGAAGAAAGAAGAAGAAGAAAGAAGAAGAAAGAAGAAGAAGAAGGAAGAAGAAGAAGAAAGAAGGAGGAGGAGGAAGAAGAAGAAGAAGAAGAAGAAGAAGGAGGAGGAAGAAGAAGAAGAAGAAGAAGAAGAAGAAGAAGAAGAAGAAGAAGAAGAAGAAGAAGAAGAAGAAGAAAGAAGAAGAAGAAGAAGAAGAAGAAGAAGAAGAAGAAGAAGAAGAAGAAGAAGTAGCAGCATTGCCTGTGTGCCATCAGAGAGCATACTGAATGAAGCAAAAACTGTCAGTCATTGAAACCTCGACTCCAGGCTTGCCTTTGGCACCCAGATCTTGGCCTCTCTGCTTTGATCATCATCTGGCTGTGGCTCCCTGTCTCCCCCTCATCAACATTGACTTCTGTGATGATGCTGACCACTCTATAGATTACATCTGTCTGGTGGTAACTCAGTTCTTTCTGGTTCTCAGTTCTGACCCTCAGTGGGTGCAGTGGTGGTCTAAGGGATTTGTTTCTGCCCAATGGCGACCCACACCAACTGCCCCATGTAGTACACTCTCCTAGGGACAGAGTGAGAAACTCCCAAAGATATGGGAGTTCCTTCTTGATCTGTCCTAGGTTCAGATCCCTTCCTCTAGCTCTGCCTGGGGCTCTGGGCTATGCTGCAGGTTCTCTACTCTTTTCTCCTGTCAGTTTTTCTGATCTCTTCTTTCTTCATAGCAATACCTCACCTCATGGGCTAAGACCTTTGCCAAAAGATAAACTTTCTCTGGGGAAACACTAACTCTCTAGCTACCCTCTTCAGAAAACCAGAAGGCTTTGTCCTCAACATGCCCAATACTTTGTCACTCTGACAGCTCTGTGAAAGACAAACAGGGTGACCAATACCCAGACATGCTACTCCAAGACATTGTCATTACAATGATGCCATCATTCTTTTTTTAAAAATCCTTTCCTGTCCATCTCAGAATCAATACTGTGATTTAGTTCCAAGGCAAAAGAGCAGTAAGGGCTAGGCAGTGGAGGTTAAGTGACTTGCCCAGGGTCACATAGCTGAAAAAATGTATTATATCATACAAAATTAGAAAGGGATATTATCATTTATAGGAAAGAGCTTAATGCTTAACCCTCTGTTCTAAATCATGCAACAATGTATTACTGGCCAGTGCAGAAATAATCTCATTCTTATCCTTAAATTTGTTGAAATAAAGGAGCTATTAAAATTTGAAGAGGGAAAAGTTGAAGAGCCTGAGGTTATTGAAAATCTTCACTTAATGCAGATTCTAAAAGTTATATCTAATAATAAAACAACAAAAACATGACAAAATTATAATAATGAGGTAAAACAAAAATGTTTCAAATGAATTTGAAAAGGAGATGGGAATACTTAGGCTGGAATTTCAGGACGTCCCTTTTGAATTTCATGGCATGAATCCAGGTTGACAATTCTAGCAAAACAAAATAATTTTTAAAAGCTGATATTTGTGGCCACTATTATGAAGAAACATATTCTCCTACAATATTTGACAAAAATTGTAAAAAAAACCATTTTAGAACCAGCATGAAATATTTTTCTAATTATCTCAAAATGTCATTTGCACTCAAGTATAAAATTTTTATCGTGTGCAAGGAAATTGTGAGCAATGGCTTTGAGCATAAATCTGGACGTTAAATTAACCAACAGATGAAGGCAACATTTACAAACAGCTTGATCTCTTCTGAACAAGACACTCTGAACATAAATCTATCAGGGAGAAAGCCATGACTGAATATAGTTTTTTTTAAAAATCCATTTACTTATTTTTCACATTTTCAAAAAAGTTTTGAGTTACAAATGCTTTCCTTCCATCCAGCTTATCCCCCACCCATTGAGAAAACAAGCAATATGGTAGCTATTATACACATGAAAACATGAAAAACATATTTCTATATTAGTACAGTTGAACATGTTAAGAGACTTATGGGTGTCCTGAAGTCAAAGTTCAGTGGGAAGAACATATTTAAAGTTACTGACCTCTATGTGATATCAGACATAATGAATTCTTTCAGAATTGTAAAATGGAGCATAATGGACCCGGAAGGCACCCTAACAAAAACTGGATAAAAATTAATGAATCTCCGTGCCCCTCACCCCTGGAAAGATGAACACCTCATGAAAAAGGAAGATTGACAGATATTCTCACAGTACATGATAAATGGTTTAAAAAAATCTATAGAAATACTTTTGAAACAATCATACATCACTCCCCTGAACAATGGCAAAAAGCTAATAACAGGAACACGTCTTTGGATCTGTCATATGTAACTCAAAGTGGTTTACCTCCAGATGGGGCTTATGAAATATCCAAGACCCAAGAGTGGAATCAAAATGTCTCTGCAGGAGATATCCACATGAACTCAGCCAACAATACATCAGTAAGGAAGCAGCAAACAAATGTCTGAGTCATGTGGATTTGTTTATGGAAATAGAGGGGTTTGTAATGGCAATTTAGCACCAGTTCATCACAACCAGAAATTACAGAAGAGTCGTTTTTAAGGAGACCGTACTTGGTGATTGATGCAGATTGTGCAAAGAAAAAGTGAAAACTGCAGCACATCCTTGCAGGGGAAGACAAAAAATTTAGCCCCAAATGAATATCTGGTAAGATGTGACCTGGTGGCTAGAATTATATACAAAGTGTCCCAAAAGTCTTAGTGTACCTTATTAAAGCTTAAAATGCCACTAAGCCTTTTGGGACACCCTGCCCTGGGAAAGACTCACTTTTCATGAACTGACACAGAAATTCAATCCATATACTTAGCAATTCACATCTCACAATATTATTGAGAACTGAACTAATAAACCAGAGGCACAATTCTCAACATTTTTGGTCTTAGGATCCTTTTATTCACCTAAAATTATTGAGGATCTCCCCAAAGCTTTTTGTTTATGTGGGTTATATTTGTGAATATTCATTCAACACAATAGAAATCAAAATACCTTAGTACTATTATGAAAATAATTTTGGGGCCCTCAGACACATTTTGAAAAGTGCTAAATTAGAGAATTTATCCTAAATTGAACTATTTGCCCCAAATAGCCCAGACACTCTTTAATCTAAAAGCTTAAGAACAATCTTTTTTTTTTTAAGTCAAAAGAGTATGCCTCAATCAGCATTCAGACTCCATCTTTCTCTGGAGATGGGTAGCATTTTTCTTCACAAGCCTTTTGGAATTGTCTTAGATCATTGTATTACACGGTATAAAGTCTTAGACTTAGAATCCAAAGATCATAACTGATCACTATACAATATGGCTGTCACTATGTGCACTGCTCTCCTGGCTCTGCTCACTTTTCTTTGCATCAGTTTATGCAAGCTCCCGGGTTTTTCTGAAATCATCTCGCTCGTCATTTCTTACAGCACAAGCATATTCCCTCACAACTCTATACCACAACTTGTCCAGCCATTCCCCAATTGATGGGCAACCCCTCAATTTTCAATTCTTTGCCACCACAAAAAGAGCTGCTATAAATATTTTTGTACATTTAAATCCTTTTCTCTTTTACTTTGATCTCTTTGGGGAACAGACCTCGTAGTGGTATTTCTGGGTTAAAGGGTATACATAGTTTCGTAACCTTTTGGGTATAGTTCCAAATTGCTTTCCAGAATGGTTGGATCAGTTCACAACTCCACCCACAGTTCATGTGTCCAAATTCTTCCACATCCCCTCTAACAATTTTCATTTTCCTTTTCTGTCATATTAGACAATCTGATAGGTATGAAGTGATACCTCAACGTTGTTTTCATTTGCATTTCTCTAAACAAGAGTAATTTAGAACATTTTTTCATAGGACTAGAAATATCTTTGATTTCTTCATTTGAAAACTACCTGTTGAAAACAAAGTCATATCCTTTGACTATCATTTGGGAAATGGCTCAAATTCTCATAAATTTGACACAGAAGAACAACATTTTTAATAGATGTAACTATACTAAATTCTCTCAATCTCCAAGCTATGTGGAAGGAAAAGCGTTTAAAATATGGAGACCTACTACAAGGAATCAAAATCCTTTGGGAACATTTGGGTAAGGATGAAGTATATCCCCATCATCCTGACTTCTACTGGAATTATCCTAAGAATGCTTCCAGTGAACTTACAGGAAATAAGCTTACATCCTAATACTTTTATTCAACTATCCAAAATAATTCCTTTATTTACTTGCATAATAGTCTTCAGAAGATTAAATGCAAAAAAATCATAGCAGGCTGGCAACTTGTCCCAGACCATTTCTCTTTGGACTCCATGATGAAAAAGAAGTTTTTCTCTAATGGTGAATCTAATTATTATAGTAAGGGCTGCTGAAATTTATAAAGTGCTTTAAAGTTTGCCCAACACTTTATGTACATTATCGTAATTTGATCCTTCTAGCAACATTAGGAGTAAGTGCGATTATTATTCACATGTTGAAGATGATGTGAGAGGGGTTAATTGATTGGTCCAAGGTCACTCAGCTAGTAGGTGCTTGTGATGGGATGAACCAAGGTCTTCCCAACTTCAAGGCATCAATATTCTTTCAACTGTGCTAGGTAATTATTTAAATACATGTAGAGTTGGACATGCTTGTCACAACCACACAGCGAGGTGGGCAGATCAGATATTATTATCCCCAATTTACAAATGAGTAAACTGAGTTTGAGAAATTATGCCTCATGGCCAGACAGCTAGTAAGGAATGGAAGGTATGTTTGACCTGACAAGTTTCCCAATTCCACTTTGAGTGCTTTTTCTACACTATGTCACAGACAGTTTAGAGACCTTAAATTTCATGAAATTCAACCCGCCATTATTTGAAAGATGAAGAAACTGAGGCCCAGAGGAATTCAGTGTGATACGGTGGGGTAGAGTCTTAGACTTAGGATGGAGACGTTGGAAGCCTGACTCTGACACTTAGGGATGAGCCTTCAATTGAGGAATCAGTGAGGTGCCACGTCTGGAATTTCCCAAGAAGGTAGGGACGAAAGGGGAAAGGCATGGATTTATTAAAGCCAGGCACCATGCTAAGCACTCTACAAACATGCCCTTATTGGATGCTCACAATAACCCTGGGGGAGATCCTATCTGTAAAGTAAAAATAATAATTCCACATCTCACAGGGCTGTTTAAACCTGAATTAAGTTATCACTGCTGTTTATAAGTTTTATTATTGTTGTTTTGTAAGTAGTAAGAGTAGTAATAGCCATTTGTATTGTTTGTAATTTAGTTGTAGGTTATTGTTTATAAGGTATAAACACATACATGTATGGGTATATATAAAAAAATAAAACTTAACGAGGTACAAAGTACGGAAATACTCAAATGGCTATGTGAGTGCACCGAGTGCATCTCCTCCAACCATGCAGATTGTAAACTTGTTTCCTATCCATGCCCACGGCTCTTGCCTAAGCCCTTCCATAGGTTTGCCAAAGGGGGTCCACACAGCGTGCTGCAGGTGTTGCTTCTTTTGTCCTGGTGTTGCGAGGGCACCCATGGAGCCCTCCACCCGGCATCCTTCCTTCACTCTGGCCACACCACCAGCCATCTGCACTTCTTATTAGACAGGTTTTTAAAATTTAATTTAATTTTTAAAATTTATTTTTTTTAAACCCTTACCTTCCATCTTGGAATTAATACCGTATATTGGCTCCAAGGCAGAAGAGTGGTAAGAGCGAGGCAATGACTTGCCCAGGGTCACACAGCTAGGAAGTGTCTGAGGTCACATTTGAACCCAGGACCTTCTGTCTCTAGGCCTGACTCTCAATCCACTGAGCCACCTTATCAGACATTTTCTTGAAGACCCCTTTGATGTCTTTCATCCTCAAATTTCTTTGCTGGTTGCATGTTGCATCAGGCTTTCACCCACCCTGTGCCTCTCCATGGTGGTCTGGCCTAGGCTCACTTTCCATTTCTCTAAGGCTGTTGTGCTCTCATACAACACTGGTACATCGACATTAAAAAGATGGGTCTTTGTTTCCAGGAGAAGCCATTAAAGGTTTCTCAGGGCGCTCTTGCCCACCAATATTGTATTCTTTACTTAGGTAATTTTTTCCAAAGGTCAGATGTCTTTTAAAAAATGATAAGCTCTATTATCTAAGAAGCAATCACCCCAAAGAGAACCCTAAATATAAAACAAGGGGCACGATCCCCTCCGAGTCCTCCCAGCCATTAATAAGGCTGAACAGGAAGACTCTACAAACAAGAAATAAGCAAATAAGATGTTTTCGGTCCGGCTTTCCTTCCACACTAGCTCTGGTCCTATTTTCCCTCCTTTTTCCTTTGCTTTATGCTTAACCTTACAGTTCCAGTCAATGTGCCTGTGCTGAGTCTCTTTTGTATCATACGCCTTTCCATATTTCTTTGTATGTTCCATACTTTGGTGGCACCATAATATTCCTTTATATAAACAGGCCATTATTTAGGCAGTTGACTTAATTAATACAATTAATTAAATTGAATTAATTAATTGAGGTGATTAGGGAGGGGACGTTTTATCACACTAGCGGAGGTACAAAGCTTAGCTGGCCGGGTTGACAAGGGTGCAGAGTTGGTTCATTTGACCCGCTTTCACCCCATCTGCTCTTTAAGCCTTCTTGCTGGTGTCGCCCAGACTTCTCTGGCCCAGTTCTCACATGGAGCCAGCCTTGGGGGACCTTTCTGATCCTGGCCCTAAGACAGCGATGGGAGAAGGAAAGAATCTCTTTTTCCAGATCTTAATCAGGATATTTTAAGTCAATGCTTCCTGCCTCTTGGCCTGGTCGTTGTTCACTTCTAGAGCTTGTTCTACATGGTAGGGGAGGAAGGGAAAAGGCCTAGGAATGTATGAACTTAATATGTGTCAGGCACTGTGCTCAGCACTTGACAAACATTGCCTCTGTGGATCCTCACGACCACCCCGGAGGCAGGGGCCAGTTCTTGCCTTTGTGGCTGTTGAGCCCTGCCAAAGTCTTCATGATCTCGTTTGGGATTTTCTTGGCAGATGCCGGAGTGGTTTGCCATTTCCTTCTCCAGCTCATTTTACAGATGAGGTCTGATCCCCCTTTTACAGTTGAGGAACCTGAGGCAGATGGTGGTTAAGTGACTTGCTCAGGTTGGCACAATCAATACGATGTGTCTGAGGCTGGATTTGAACTCATCATCCGGACTCCGGTGCTCTCTCCGTTGTGTCACCTGGCTGGCAAGATGAGGAGAAGGGGCATCCAGGATCGTGTTACATTAGAGACAGCAGGCTTGCTCTGTGCCTCTCTAAGGACAATCTTAGACAGCATTAACAGAAAACAGAAGGAGGGAGGTGGCAGTTGCCTTGTACTTGCTCTTCTGCTCAAATCAAACCTAAAGTAGTGTGTGTTCAATCTTTTTTTTTCTTTTAATTCATATAGAGTTTTTAGAATCAAAGCAGGCGAGCAGTAAGGAATAGGCAGTGGGTGTTAAATGGCTTGCCCAGGGTCACACGGCTGGGAAGTGTCTGAAGTCAGATTTGAACCCAGGACCTCCTGTCTTTAGGTCGCCGCTGCCCCATGGGTTCAGTTCTGAGCACCACTTTTTAGAAGGGACATTGACAAGATGGAAGAAGGTTATAGAAGGGTAACCAGAGTGATGAGGAAGAAGTAAAATCGTACCATTTATATGAAGGAATTTTGGAGAGAAAGAGGGAGGGAGGAAGGGAGGGAGGAAGGAAGGAAGGAAGGAAGGAAGGAAGGAAGAAAGAAAGAAAAAGAAAGAGAAAGAAAGAAAGAAAGAAAGAAAGAAAGAAAGAAAGAAAGAAAGAAAGAAAGAAAGAAAGAAAGAAAGAAAGAAAGAAAGAAAGAAAGAAAGAAAGAAAGAAAGAAAGAAAGAAAGAAAGAAAGAAAGAAGGAAGGAAGGAAGGAAGGAAGGAAGGAAGGAAGGAAGGAAGGAAGGAAGGAAGGAAGGAAGGAAGGAAGGAAGAAAGAAAGGAAGGAAGGAAGGAAGGAAGGAAGGAAGGAAGGAAGGAAGGAAGGAAGGAAGGAAGGAAGGAAGAAAGAAAGGAAGGAAGGAAGGAAGGAAGGAAGGAAGGAAGGAAGGAAGGAAGGAAGGAAGGAAGGAAGGAAGGAAGGAAGGAAGGAAGAAAGAAAGAAAGAAAGAAAGAAAGAAAGAAAGAAAGAAAGAAAGAAAGAAAGAAAGAAAGAAAGAAAGAAAGAAAGAAAGAAAGAAAGAAAGAAAGAAAGAAAGAAAAGAAATGGGCTTTGGGAGTACTTAGGTATCCTAGTGGATAGAGCACCAGCCCTAGAGTACAGAGGACTTGGGTTCAAATTTGACTTCAGACACTTCCTAATGGGAAATCATTTAACCCAATCTAAAAGGGGGGGGGGGGAAGGGGGTGTAATTTTACCTGCTGACAGCCAAACAGAATAACTTAATCACTCTCCCTATTGACAGTTCTTAAAATTTGAGGATAATTGTTATATCCTCCTTAAATCCTCTCTCTGTCTCTGTCTCTCTGTCTCTGTCTCTGTCTCTGCTAAACCTCCAAAATTCCTTCATACAAATGATGTAGTTTCATTTCCCCTCATCATTCTGGTTACCCTTCTATGGCCTTTTCCCATCTTGTCAATGTCCCTTCTAAAAAGTGATGCTCAGAATTGAACACATTTTCAGATATTCTTTGACCAGAGGAGAAAGAATGATGTGGTTACCACCTCTTTCCCTCTGTTTTCTATTAATGCAGTGTAAGTTTGTAATTGAGGGCAGTGGTGGATAGAGCACTGGGATTCCAATCAGGAAGGTCTCATCTTCATGAGTTCAATTCTGACCTCAGACACTTTTTAGCATTGTGACCCTGTACAAGTCACTTAACCCCCATTGCCTACTAGTCTGCCTTGGAACCACTACACAGTATTAATTCTAAGATGGAAGGGAAGGATTAAAAAAAGATTCTGTGCTGTGAGAAGAGTAGGAATCAGGAGATGTAGAAATGGGGAGGAGAGGAAGTCACTTTTGAGCCCACCATTCTGAATTGCCTGTGCCACATGTGAAGACAAAAAATGGTGGTGTCTGAAATTCAGTTTAATTCACTAAGCATTTATTAAGGTCCTCCTATGAACCAAGAACTATCCCGGATACTAGGAATAAAAAGACAAAAATGAAAACGGTACTGAGCCCAAACAGCTTACATTCCTTTGAAATTTTTTCTTTAAAAAAAAAAAAGAATCAAAGTCAACCCCCAAACATTTCCATATCTAAAGAGCATAAAAAGGCAGTTTTATGTAAATTTGAAGCTATTCCATATGACTTGTTTTGTGCCCTCCTTTGGAGAATAATTTGTCATGTAGATATCTTTTTTGTTTATAATTGTTTGTAAGTTGTCTGTCTTTTCACATACTCCCAGTAGATGGGGAGCTCCTTGAGGGCAGGGACTATTTTTGTCTTTCTTTTTTATTCCCATCACAATGCAGACAAATAGAAGGAGCTTAATAAATGCTTGTTGGCTAGTAAGATGGAATTTAGCAGGGATATACAATTCTGCATTTGAGATTTTTAAAATATCAATTAAAAAAAATAGAGGATGGAGAATCCAGGACCAGTCAGCAGTTTGTTAAAGATAGACTGCAAATTCAATGTGAGTTAACCATGTGACATTAAGAGAGGCATAAGTGTCCAGAACAAGGAAGACGATGCCTTCAGTGCCCCTCTCTCTGCTTTAGTCAGACCACATCTAGGGTACTTTGTCCAGTTCTTGATGTGACATTTGAGGAAAGGCTGGAATGTGTCCAGAGGAGGGTGATCAGGATGGTCAGAGAAGTAGATCATTGGAAGGAATGGGGGTATTCAATCTAGAAAAGAAGATAGACATAAGAGAGACATGGTTGCCATCTTCAAATATTTGAAGGGCTGTCATGGCAGAGAGGGTTTAAATTCATCTTGTTTGACTCTAGATGACAGAAACCAGGGGTGATGGATGGGAGTAAAAGAGGGATGTATTTTGGTTGGATCCAAGGAAACACTTCCTAATAATTAGAATTATCTAAATGTAGAATGGGCTACTTTAGGAGTTCATCCTGCTGGGAGATCTTCATTTGGAAACAAGATGACCCTTTGTCAGGGATCTTGTAGATGAGATTCCTGCCCAAGTACCAGTTGTACTTAATGGCCTCCCAGTGACCTTTTTTACAACTCTGAGATTCTGGGATTCCCTATATCTGCAGGGAAGTGAGAGGCCCAATTTCTTTCTCCTTTTTCACTTACTTTCTTTTAAAATTTTCTGGAAAAGAAATGTTTATTGATGCCCTTTTCTTTATTACATCACTATCACTTCTCACTGACTTTACTCCATCCAACCTCAAAGGAAGCCCCTCTTGTAACAAACGAGCACAACTAAGCAAACAAGCCAACCCATCAGCCTGGTCTGACAACATCTGCCTTCTTTTGTTCCCACCCCTGTGCAGAGAAGAAGGAGAGTTGCTTCACTCTCAGTCCTCTCAAGTCCCCTTCAGTTATTGCAACAATCAGAGTTCTAATATCTTTCCATGTTGTTTCCCTCACATCATTGTGGTCATTTAGAGTATTCTCCTGTTCTGCTTATCTCACTGTGCATCGATTCATTCATGTCTTTCCAGATTTCTAAGAATTCTTCATATTTGTCTTATGAAACAATGATATTTCCACATTGGGTACCAAGCTTTGCCCTCTGTTGTTCAGTCATTTCTTTCATGTCTGACTCTTTGTGACACCATTTGGAGTTTTGTTGGCAAAGATACTGGAAACTGAGGCAAACAGAACTAAGTACCTGATCACACAATGAATAAGTGTCTACAGCTGAATTTGAACTCAGGAAGCTGTGTCTTTCTGACTCTAGTCCTGGCGCTCTATCCACTGTGCCACCTAGCATTTGTCCAGACATTCTCAAATCAATGGGCGCTCATTTTGTATCCTGTTCTTCATTAACACAAAAGGTATAGCTATAAATATTGTGGTGTAGATGGTCTCTTTCCCCTCTGATCTTAACTTTCTTGGGGGTATCTCTCTTGTCTCTCTTTCTTAACTGCTTCTGCTTCTCATTCATTCCTTAGCTGATCTTTCAGGGGGGAAAACCAACCTTATTCTCATAGGACAGCTTAATTTTCACCTTTCCCTTACCCTTGTTGACCTAAAATAGTCCTCTCCTCCATGTATCCTGTCCCTTCAGCTAGATGAAGATTTCCCTGAAGGTGGGAGCTTCTACCTCTCTCTGCTCCCATGCCTTCTACAGAGATCTGCACCCAGAGACATCTCTCAGGGGCAATGACTGAAGGTCTCTCAATAGCCATCTTTTATCCAGAGACCTTCTTTCCACTTGCTTCCTAGAAATAAAGCCCTTTCTCTCAGTTTTGCAGATGGGGAAACTGAGTCTTGCCAAGGAGGACTGAGCTCTCTCTTACCCTCCTAGTCTTCAGACCACCCCAATTTATAAAGTACCTTTCCTGTTCTAGGCACCCAAGTCCAATCTCTTTTCAGAGCTATCCAGTGGGAAATGGCGCCTTTCTGCAGCCACCCCCCCCCCCTTCTCATTATCCTGAGGCTAGTCTTTCTGCTTTGTTATCTTGTGGCTAATGAGGAAGGGTAGCCAGACTTGAGGCTCCCTTGTGGCCCCCAGGAGGAGACAGGAAGGACCTGGTCTGGGAAGGAGAACCCACCCCATGATGCTATGCACCATGTATGTGTATGTTTAAGCCCCTTTTCTGTTCTAATTATAGGATGCTGCAGAATAACCAGCTGAGCAGAATCCCTGCTGAGGCATTGTGGGAGCTTCCCAACCTCCAGTCTCTGTAAGTCATTAGTGCACCAACACTTGGAGTTCTGTGGACTTGGTCTCCTGGGGCCGTCAGCTTCCCCAGGCCTGAGTCACAGGCTCTGCTTTTGTTGTAGCCTCTTGGGCCCCCTTTCTTCTCTCCCCCCTCACCCCCCACTGTGTGCTACTCCTCGATTTGGCTTGGGGAGGAAGGCGGGGGCTATTCTTAGTGAGTGTGGCTGTGTGTGTGCCTTTTGGGGAAGGTATGAACCCCCCTGGAGGGATGTGGGAATGGGACCTCCTGATGTGGGGCCACCAGAGCAGAGGCTCCAGGCTGAGACAGCAGTCTGCAGTGGGAGCCCAGGGGTGGCGTGGAACTGCTGCCCCAGAGAAGAGCCAGGACCCCCTGTCTGCTCAGTTTAGTCTGCCCTCCCTCCTCCCCACCCATCCCCTGGGTCTGGGCTGGGAGCCTTGGATGTGCCTTGCCGTGTCTCCGACCTCATGAATGTGTCCAGGGAGACACTGGGTTACCCTTGCTACCAGGAGGGCTCTCCCATTCTCTCCTTGATTGGTTCTTTTTCCATCCAGGGAAAACTTAGAACTTCTCCTCCCCCTTCCTTCTATTGCAGCTCCATTCAGAGCTTCGGGATAGGCTGGAATCAGCCAACCTGCCATTTTTTTTCAGGTTGGACCAATTCTTATATAGACCCTATTGAGGTCAAAGCATGAGAAGAGAGAAGAACCATCACTGCAGGGACAAGAGATGATCTGGGGGCATTTGAGTCTGAATGGAATAACATTCAAGAGTCATGTGCATTAACTAGGATTCTCTGAGAAACCAAAATCTGGGAATTTAAATGAAAGGCAGTGGTGTGCTGGTAACTTGTTAACAACCGGATCCCCAGAAAAAAAACATGCATGCATAATACACTTTTAAGTTTAAACTGCATTATTAACATTTTCTCTATCACTTTCTTAAGTCTTAGGGACAATCAACAAAATAATAAAAACAAGCCTTGATTTGTAGCATTTGCCAATTTCCAGCCTTTAAATGCTCTCATTAAAATTGAACAATTGCCTGTGAGCCTGCTCCAGCAAATCCCTGCAAAGGAATTACTCGTATTTATATTAGAGGAAACTGAGTCATTCAGAACATGTGCTGAGCCCAGTTCTCACTCTGTGAGGTGGCTTGCTTACCCACGATCCTAACTCAGACCCTGGGCAGAAATGCTAAGAAGGTAGATTGTCCTCACCTGTTCTTTGCCGGGTAAGAGGGCTATGAGGCCCAAAGAAAGGGCTTCTTCTCTGTATGGCTGGCTTCAGGCCCTAGGTTGCTCTACACAGCTGACCCTGTCCAGCTATGGGAGCTCCAAACGGCAGAAGGTAGGGCTGGTATTTTGGGAGCACAGACTTCATGTTTCTGGATGTGTCTCGGAAAGGCTTTTCTGATGAGAAAGGGTTTTGAACCTTTATTCTAAAATTGAGGAATTCTTAACCTGGGGTCAAGAATCTTAAAGACTGTATTTTCCTATAATTGATTGTCTTTGTAATCCTGTGTGTTTTGTCTTACACAATTAGAGAAAATTGTTTAGAGAAAGGGTCCGTAGGTTTCACCAGATTGACAAATGGGTCCAGGCCAGAAAAAAGGTTAAGAACCCCTGAGCTAGAGCCTTTGTTCTGCCTAAAACTGGTTTATGTCTAGGCTGGATTTAAAGACAGGAGACATTGGTACTTGCTGATGCTGTGACTTAGGACACATTGCCTCTCCTGGTTTCATTCCCCTCTAAATTGATGATGCTATGAACTGGCCCAGTTGTTGATGCTTTCTTCTTCTCTAGACCCAGTGCCTTAGACTTCTCTTATCTCTTGCCCTTATACACCCCACCTGCCAATCTGAGTCACTGGCCAGCAACACTGCCATTCACCACCTTGCCACTCACCACTCTTGTTCAGAAACTAGTATCTCGGGGATGTCCCCAGACTTTGAGAGCCATCACCCCATATCTCGTCAAAGTTAGGACAGGGTGTGTGCCTGGTCAGGGCATGTGGAACTAGCATTCCAAGGAGAAGACATGGGAGGATAGGACTTGAACTCAAGATTATCTGAGCCCACAAAGACATGGACTAGCTCCATTGTGGGAGGGCTCACTACTCCTTTGGAAAGATCCTGAGATGGGTCCTAGTAGTATCAAAGCAGACTTGGAGTCAGGCAGACCCAAATGCAAGTCTGGTCTCAGACATTTAGTAGCTTGTGTGACTCTCATCTCATTTTCCTCATGTATATAATAATGCGATCTAATTCAGGAACAACTGTGGGCAAGCAAGGTGGGGCGGTGGATAGAGTTCTGGAACTGATGTCAGGAAGATGAGTCTTCCTGAATTCAAATCTGGCTTCAGACGCTTACGAGTTAGGTGACCCTGGGCGATTCACTTAACCCTGTTTGTCTTAGTTTCCTCATCTGTAAAATGATCTGGAGAAGGAAAGAGCAAACCACTAGAATATCTTTGCCAAGAAAACCCTAAATGGGGTCACAAAGAGTTAGATATTACTGAAACCATTGAACAATAACAGCTCCACCTCACAGGAAGGATCAAATGAGATATATATGCAAAGTGCTTTGCAAACCTTAAAGTACTAGGAAAGTATTATTATCTGTGGGATCCTGGACAAGTCACTTCCCTTTCTCTGTCCCATAGCTTTCTCATAGTTAAAGGGAGAACTAATGATGTCTAAGAGCTCTTCCAGCTTTGCCATTGTTGTTATTCAGTCATTTCATTCATGTCTGACTCTTTGTGACCCCATTTGGGGTGTTCTTGACAAAGATTCTGGAATGGTTTCCCATGTCCTTTTCCAGCTCATTTTTACAGATGAAGAAGTTGAGGAAAACAGGATTAAGTGACTTGCCTAGGGTCACACAGCTAGTAAGTGTCTGAGGCCAGATTTGAACTGGGGAAGTCTTCCTGACTTCAGGGCAGGGGTTCTGTTTACTGAACCACTTAGCTGTTTCCAAATTTTAAGGCTCTGATAAGATGGGTTGCCCAGTAGTGCAGTAGTGGTTTTGCCCCAACTGAGTGGACCTGGAATGGGACTGAGGCATTGTCCCAAGTGGGAAAGACAAGCAGAGCCCAAGGGAAGGCTTTTGTTGATTTGGCAGGAGGAAATGATCTAAGTTTTAAGGCTCTAGCTCTCCCCCTGCCTTGGGGAATGAATGGTCTTCATTCAGCTTAGTGGCTGGTTGTTGGCAGTGGTTATCAGGGTGTTGTTGGGGCATCTAGGCTTTAGAGCTGTAAGGGATCTTAGAGATTATTTAACCAATTCCTGCAATTTATAGAAGGGGGAACCTGGTTCCAGAGAGATCACATAGCTTTTAAGTAGAAGACCCTGGATTCAAATGTAGGTTCTCTGACCCCTCCAATCTTTGGCCACCCTCCTATCATTTTTTCTACTTTTCTCTGATCCCCCTCAATAGACAATTCTGCCACATTTGCCCTTACTCTCTATCTCAAGCCCCCTTTTGCCTCTTTTCCCATTCTTACATTGCCTGGCACATAGTAGGCTCTTGAAAAACCTTTCCTGATTGACTGTTAAATCCCCATGGCTATTATTGAAGGGCTGATGGGCTATCTTGGAAGGCAACTCTGTCTGGCCTCCAGCTCAGATCCTTCATGCTGCAATGTCACCCCGCTTGCTCTTGTTCTGGTCTTGGTGAAAATAGAAAACATCCTTCCTGGAACTTCAACAGGACAATTAAGTTGGCCTTAGGCTTCCCTTCTCCCTAGTGGAGGGCCACACTAATCTGCACTTTCCTCTCCTCTGAACTGCCCCCAGAACCTGGAAAAACCTTACACTGCCCCATAGGCTGCAAAGAAGAGGAAGGGACAGGAAGACCCAAGGTGGAAGGAACAGTCCCCCTCCCCCCAGCATGTCCAGTGGAAAGGATCTCGGGCTTCCTTTTCCCCTGGATCATTCCCTAGAGCAAAGGGCTCTTGCTACCAACAGCTCTGGCTCCCAGACATTGGAATTCCTGGAGTGGCTGTACTCGAGGAACCCTCTCTACCCAGTTCTACCCCAAAATGCTAAACCGTTTTCTGAGAATCTCACCTCCCCACCCAACCTTCCTCCCTTCCTCCAAAGGGAGTTCATTACGCTGTCTTTTCCTAGGAGATGAGAACCCATAGGTGGAACAGGGAACTGTGGCTCTCTCCCTCCCACTCTCCAGCTGGGCCAGGGCCAGACCTCACAGAGGTACTGGAACCCTCATTAGCTGCTAGTTGTTGATGTGAAAATGAAATAATGAGCTCCCCACCCCCCATTCCACCTATTTCCCCCCTCTCTGCCTTACTCGTTCCCCAAATGGCCCTTAGTCAGGGTTGGGCTGGGCAGAGATAGGATGTGTTCCCCTGAGGGGTTCTTCCCTCCTGTCCCCCATGCCAGAGAGCACAGAGATTGAATTGCTGTTTATTTAACTCAGAGGTGAGGTAAGACTTGGCAGAGGAGAAGTTGAGGAGGAGGGGCGAAGGGAAAGTGCACATGGGGAGGCATGCAGATGGGCAGATGGGTGGAATATGACGTTCTCCAATGCCCTATCTGAGATATGAGGGGCAACATTGAATTAATGGGGAGAGTGCTCAAGGAAACCTGGATTCAAGTCCTGCCTCTGACAGCCACTAACTTCGTGACCTGGGGCAAAGTACTTGACTCCTCCAGGCCTCAGTTTACTAATCCATAATAGGGCTCTAAGGTCCCTGCCAGGCAGCTAGATGGGATAGTGGATAGAGAGCATCAGGAAGACTTGCGTTCTAGTCCAGCCTCAGACATAGCTATGTGCTCCTTAGCAAGTCACTTAACCAGTCTACCTCAGTTTCCTCACCAGTAAAAGGGGAATAATAATAGCACCTACCTTTCAGGATTTTTGTGAGGATGAAATGGATAGAGCACTTCATAAACATCAGAGCACCATATAAATGCAATGGTCCTAGAAGTGCCTTTTTGGAGGCAATAGTTGTAGCCTCTATTCCACCTTCCTAGAGAGTCGCACTTAGTGGTTCAGCTATATGTTATGATTTTCCTCCATCCTAGATCCTTGGTCATATGACACCATGGACACCGAGAGAGAAAGAACCATAGACTTCTTGTTAAGCTACTAGGAGGAGGCAGTCTGCCAGAGCAAATCAGTCATAGTCCCCGAAGATCAAGCCATTCAGTAGAGTCTATGGGGTTAGGCTACTATTGCCAAACCCTCCCTTTCCTCACTCCCCAAAGGATCTAGGTCAATAGACAGGTTCCTGGACACATGCTTAACTGCCTCCCAGCAGCCCAGCCCTTTAACCCATTTCCTTGGGTAAAAAACCCTTCTTGTTGCTAGAGCTGGATTTGGTGATCTCCAAGGGCCCTTCTCGTTCTAAGGTCCATGATCCCAATGGCTTCTGGTAGGGATTGGGTCTTGAACTTAGGGAAACAAAATGGCAGGAGAAACAGGCAATTTTAGACTTCAGAAATGGAAAAAAAGGAGAGGAAGAGAGAGAGTTAGGCAGTTAGCTAAAGGCATTGGTACACTTACCATATACTCCGTTGAATACTGTAGGAAACTGGGACCCTCCCTTCAGCACATTTATAATCTAATTGGAGAGGCAGGATTCACCAAAGACTCTTTTGTTAGCTGTGTGACCTTGGGCAAATGACTCAATGTCCTCACCTGGACACGATGGAATTAGACACTCCTGGTTCCCGTATTCTAGAATTCTATTCCCACCATCCCAGAGAGGAAGTCAAAGCGGCAAATCAGGATTCAGAGTAGAGTTAAAAAATGAAGCATGAACTGATACGGAGTGAAATGAGCAGAACCAAGAGAACATCATACACAGTAACTGAAACATCGTGGAACGATCAAATGTAATAGACTTTGTTACAAATAGCAGTGCAGTGATCTAGGACAATTCTGAGGATCTTATGAGAAAGAATGCTATCCACATTGAGAGAAAAAACTGTGGGAGTAGAAATCCAGAAAAAAAAACATATGATGTATCACTCGGTTAAGTGTGTATAAGATTTGGGGTTTTGGCTTTAAAAGATCACTCTATTACAAAATTGAATAATATGGAAATAGGTATCAAGTGATAACATATATATAAACCAGTAGAATTGCTTGTCAGCTCCAGGAGCAGGGAGGGAAGAGGGGAGGGAGAGGACAAGAATCATATAATCATGAAAAAATATTTTAAAATTAAAAAAAATGAAAATGGTAGTGGCAGTGGGGAAATGACTTGGCCATTGAGTGACAAAGGGCCTTAGCAACTACTAAGGGTTGACACCTGGAATGGCAGGTCATTGATTCAATGCTAGAAGGTACCTTAGAAGACATCACATCCAACTTCCTTATCTTATTGATGGAAAAAATGAGGTACAGAGAAATTAAACAATTTGCCAAGGGTCATATAACCTTGTAATTGTCTGAAATGGGGTTTGAACCTACATGTTTCAAAGGCTATTTACTGCCCCACAGTGCTTCCCATCACCCTCTGGTCCTTCTCCTTTGATCACACAATGTCTTCTGGTGAGGGAGAGAGGTGGAAGCAATGCCAGGCACAAGTCAAGGTTGAGCTCACGCCAAGAGAAACCAGGAGAAGCCAACACAACCAGGGAGGACAGACAGGATGGGCTAGAGGTATTGGGGTGACGGTGGTGGTGGTGGAGCTAAAAAAAACAGTAAATCTCAGAAGAGGAATTGGGGGCAACCAGCAAAATAGCCCAGCCTGAAGCACCTTGAAGCAGGGAATGCATCATTGCAAAAAAAAAATACATCTAGTAAGTGTTGACCCCTGCAAGAGAAATTAATGGAGAGCATCTATGCTTCCATTTTAAAACTAGAGTTAGAACTCCCAATTGCCTGTCTATATTCATCCCAAATAGCAAATCTGGAATACATTGGCTACTGGCTGCTGAAGGGAAAGAGGTGAGGGAAGTCCAGGGGGAAGGAAGAAGATAAAGAGAGACTGACAGAGGCAGAGGCAGAGAAGAATGGCTTTAAGGGGACATGGTGGCTTTGGAGTGAGAAGGAGCTAGAAGGCAGGGTGATGGTCCTAGTAGATAATAATAATAATAATAATAACTAGCATTTATATAATGCTTTAAGGTTTGAAAAGCTCTTTACAAATATCTCATCTTATCCTTACTACTATGCTATGTGGTAAGTGCTGTCATTCACATTTTATAGATAAGGAAATTGAAGTAGGTAGGGATTAAATGACTTGCCCAGGGACAAGAGCTTGAAAGCTTCTGAAGCTAGATTTGAACTCAGGTCCACTGTATCATCTAACTGCCACCTGCTTTTGGGTCAAATTCTGGTTCTGCTACTCACTGGTATGAACTTGGGATTTAACCCTTCTCAGACACAGTTTCCTCATTTGGAAAAAGAGAGGGTGAGACTCAGACACTCTAAGCTCCCATCCGGGTTCTCAGTCTATGATCCTGTAAAAATACAAATACTAGTAGCACTGACCCTTCCCCATCTTGCTGTGTGACCTTTGATAGACGATTTAATCACTCTGTGCCTTAGTTTCTCCCTTATTACAATAGGAAAAATCCTCTCTGATGCCACTCCCTTTCTGGTCATTGAGGAAATCATTGAAGAGGGAGGAGTGGGAAATTGGAATTTGGCAATAAGGTAGTGATTTTGTTTGTGAGGTCCATAGGGAGCAGGTGTCATCCCTAGCAGGAGGCCCTGGGATTTCCCTCCAATTCCCACCTGCACGTCTGAAGGTTTGGGAGCACTGACTCCTTTGAAAGGGAGAGAAGCAGACAGATCCCCATATTTAAGCCCAGAGAGTCTCATGGCCACAAGAGGATTCCCCAGGCTACTCCTGAGTGGGAGGGAGTCAGCCACCTTCTGTAGTCCAAGTCCCCAACTCCATTGGCTAAAAATGGGGGAAACCTTGAGGATGCTATAGTCAGAGGATAGAGCTGTGAGTTTCTAGGAGCAAAATGTGACTTCTGAGCTTTCCTTGAGCATCCTGGCTCTTCCTGGGCCCTCAGAAACCCATCCTGTAGGTATGGGAGGGAATAAGAAGGGAGCCAGACTATTGGAATGAGTCTAGAGAAAAGCTTCAATACCGGATCTCTAAGAGCTTCACTCCTATCCCAATTTAAGGTACAAGGAGCCCTTTAAGTGACAGCAATATATATATATATATATATATATGCATATATATTTCCTTCTTTTTTAAAATTATTTAATTCATTTAGAATATTTTTCCATAGTTACACAATTCATGTTCTTTCCCTCCCCTCCTCCCTCCCCCCTCCAGGAGCCCATGAGCAATTCCACTTTCACCCTGATCTTCTGTCTTAGAATCAACCCTGTACACCATTTCCAGGGCAGAAGAGTGGTAAGGGCCAGGCCATGGGGGTTAAGTGACTTGCCCAGGGTCACCCAGCTGGGCAGTGTCTGAGGCCAGATTTGAGTCCAGGACCTCCCATCTCTAGGCCTGGCTCTCTGTTCACTGAGCCATCTAGATGTCCCCCAGACATTTATAAACTCTTACAATCTCCAGGCACTGTACTAAGTGTTGGGTACACAAATACAGACAGGCTCAGCCTTCAAGAATGGTGTGTCTTCAACTTCCAAGATTCTCTTATGTAAAAAAGCAGAACTCTTTTTCTGTGTCCTTACTACAGCATTTATTCATCGTCTGCCGTGCTCTGAGTCTTGGGCCCAGACCTAGGACTATAAAGACAAAAATGAAACAGTTCTTGCCCTCCAGGAACTTATATTCGATCCAGACAAAACACTAACTGTAAGGATATACAAAGCAAACACAAAATTAATACAAGACATCGAGGTAGTACAGTGGACAGAGAGTCAGACCTGGGCCTGGGGGGACCTGGGTTCAAATATGACCTCAGATTCTTTCTAGCTGGGTGACCCTGGGCCAAGGATTATAACCCCAATGGCTGGCCTAGCTCTTACCACTCTTCTGCCTTAAAATCATGACTAAGACAGAAGGTAAGGGTTGCAGCAAATAAAAAGAAGGTTCCAATCTGGCCTCAGACACTTCCTAGCTGTGTGACCCTGGGCAAGTCACTTGACCCCCATTGCCTAGCCCTTACCACTCTTCTGCCTTGGAGCCAATACACAGTATTGATTCCAAGATGGAAGGTGAGGTTTAAAAAAAAAGAGGTAGGGAGTAACCAGGGTCTGAACTCCTGGCTGCTCTGCCCTGTGTCTGGGCCTGAAAGACTCCGGCTGTCCTTGGAAGGTGACGGGCGGGTGGCAGGTGCCCCCTAACTGGCTCCGGCGCCTGCACCCGTCCACCCCTGAGCCCTCGGCTTGCCGTGGGGCCAGAGCAAGGGGCCAGCGGCGGGCTCCAGGCTGCCCTCCCCTGCGGCGCTATTTTGGACTCCATGATTATAGGCTACTTTATTTGGATCACCCCAGGGTTCCGGGAGTTGATTACTACATAGGGTTGGGGCAGCAGCTCCTTCTGGGACCCAGCAAGCCCGAGGGCAGCCCCCTGCGGCGGTGGGAACCGGTGCACAGGGGTAATTTGGCTTCTTTGAGATGCCAAGAAAGTGTCCGCAGCGGGCTGGGGCTCCCCTCCCCAGCTGGGTGTCTGGCTTGTCTCTGGACCTTGGTCTGGGGGTTGTCGGGCCACCCAGGAGCAGAGAGCTGGGGGTCTCCTCTGCCCTTCCCCAGGTTGTCATTGGGCCTGGCTCCGGAGGCTCCTGGTTCCGGAACCCTCTTCTGGAGCTGAGCTGCTCCTTCGTGCTGGGGCCCCACGGAGGCGCGACAGGTCCGGGCCTGACAAGGTGGGAGGGCCCCGGGGCTGGGTATGGAGGGAGCTAACAAGCTCGGATTTGGCCGCCATGCTGGGGGAGTCTTTTGGGCCCGCATGGGCAGCTGTGCCCAGATGCAGAGCCAAAGGGTAGGGCTGCCACCTGGGGAGAAATGAAAGGCTGCTCCCACCCCACCTGCCATGAGCTCTGGAGCCACGTCGGTGTGAGTGGCCCCGTCCTCGGGAGCCCCAGGAGCAGGAGGCACCCTCCCATCCCCATCGGGATGTTGAACAACTGACTCTACCACGCATAAAAGAATGAAGATATAAGCCACTTTATTTTAAAGCGCTTCTCTTCCATCGTAGCATCAACGTTGGCTCCGAGGCAGGAGAGCCGGAAGGGCTAGGCAATGGAGGTTAAGTGACTCACCCAGGGTCACACAGGTCTGAATAGGAAGAGTTCACATTTGAACCCTGTACCACCTGTCTCTAGACCTGGCTCTCACTCCAATGAGTCACCTAACTGCCTCTTGGTAATACACTTTTTAAATTGTTGTCAACATTTTATCCATTATTTTCTTAAGTCCAGACAATCAATGAAACAATAATCGAAGCCCAGATTTGTAGCATTTTGTGATTTCTGGGGCTTAAGTGCTCACACTGAAAATTTAATCATTGCCCTTCCAAAGCCAGTATATGCTGTCTCCAGCACACGGCTGGTTCCTGACCTCAGCGTCTGATGAGCGAGGCTGGGGGGGCCTGCCCTTGAGAGAAGCTCTTTGGGGGAGCTTCTGTCCTGATGAATAAGTGTGATTCAGCAGGAAAATCATTAATTTAGAGACAGAAGACCTGGGTTCAAATTCTAGCCCCATCCCTTATGGGTGACCTCAGGTGAGTCATTCGGTTTTTTTTTTTTCATCTTCAATTTTTAAATTTATATTGAAGAAAGGGTTGGATTAGATCTCACCTAAGGTTTCTCGTAGGATGCTCTAATAGAGGAAACACAATCCCTGCCTTCAGGGAGTTTCAAGTCTTTTGGAGGAAGTCAGATGTGATCACTTGTGTAGACGTGCACACAGGAGACAAGGCAGTAAAGCAGTGATTTCCTCATGCAAGTGAATGCAGAGCAGCCTGGACACAAATACTGAAGGGATGCTGAGCAAATTGGATTTTTCATAGCTGCTGCTGCTGCTGTTGGTTGGTATTTTCAGTCATGTCCAACTCCTCATGACCCCATTTGGGGTTTTCTTGGCAGAGACACTGCAGTGGTTTGCCATTTCTTTCTCCAGCTCATTTTACAGATGAGGAAATTAAGGCAAATATGGTCAAGTGACTTGCCCAGGGTCACCAGCCTCAGACACTTCCTAGCATTATGACCCTGGGCAAGTCACTTAACCCCTACTGCCTAGCCCTTACCATTCTTCTATCCTGCAACCAATATACAATATTGACTCTAAGACAGAAGGTAAGGGTTACAGAAAGGAAAAAGAAATCAATATACTAAAACTTATCCAGCAGTTGGCACAGTGCTTGGCACATGAGAGGTGCTTAATAAATATTTGTTGATTGGTTATGCAAATGACCAAAGGGCTGACAAAGAAAGGGCTTACAAGAAACATTAGTCTGATCTAGAAGTACAATTTTTTAAAAATTTTATTTGGTCAATTTCAAGAAGTACAAATTTTGTTATGCCCATTTTACAGATGAGGAAACAAAATGATTTGCTCAAGGTTACAAACCAGATTGGAGCCACGCTAGGTGATATCCTAAGATCTTTGAGACAGCCTCCAGTTGCCTGGGATGATTTAGATGAGGCAGGAGAATGAATGAGATAACCTTAGTCCAAGGCACTTCTGACATTAAAATTTTTTTAAATTTTAATATCAAATTTCCACATAAGTTTTCCAAAGTCCTATGAGCCATATTGTCTCCTTCCCTTCTTCCCTCCCCACTCCCGGAGCTGACAAGCAATTTGATCTGGGTTGTACATATATTATCACACAAAACATATTTCCATGTTGTTCATTTTTGTAAGTGAATAATCTTATAAAACCAAAACCACCAAACACATACCCAAAGAAACAAGTAGTATATCTTAGGTTTTCATCTGCCAATCTTACTCCAACAGTTTTTTCTCCAGTGGTGGAGAGCACTTCTGACATTTTCTAGGGGAAAACCCAAACTCCTAAGATTCCTTAGCATTGTCACAGAGAGGAAAAGGATGAAGAAAGAAGACAGGGAGGGGGAAACAAGGAGAAAGGTAGAGGCAGCACAGAAACTCCAAATAAAATGGCTTTGAGAGACGGCAAGATGGGTCAGTGGTTAGAGTGCAAGGCTTAAAGACGAGAGGTCCTGGGTTCAAATGTGGGTTCAGACCCTTTTGAGCTGGGTGTCTTCGGGCAAGTCACTTGATCCCAATTGCCTAGCTCTTCTGCCATGGAACTAAAACAGAGTATTGATTCTGAGGCAGAAGGGAAGGGTTTAAAAAAAATAAAATGGCTTTGCCAAGGCTTCACCAGCTAGCATAAGTAGTGCCCACCCTTCTCCTCCTTCACATCACTTCCAGCTCCTCCGCCAGTCTCAGGAAAGGAAAGGCAGGTCTGAAAGAGTGGAGGCGGATTCTTTTTTTCATGTCTACAAGTAATTTTCCACCAGTTTAGAGCACCAACGGCTGCCAGCACATTAACTGAAGTAGGGAACAATCACACAGGTCTGGGCAGGGAGGAGATTGGACCCCAGGCTTTTGGAGGGGCACCTGGGGCCCTGCTGGCTGAAGGCTACTCTCTAGGGACCATTGACTCAGTGAAGGTTAAGACTAGAAGGAATCTCACAGATGGTCTCATCCAGTTCCTTTCTTCACAGACAAGAAAACTGGGGACCAGAGAAAGGAAGGGAATTGAATAAAGTGCCTAGTTAGTTAGTGGAAATGGCTGGAAATAGAGCCCAGGTTTCCTGACTACCAGTTCAGAGCACCCCAAAAGGGAGATGTGGAAAGAAATCTTTGCAAATTCTTCAGTTAGAATACCAAGGCTGGCTAGTCTTTGGATACTGCTTGGAAAGAGGAATTGGCAAGATCATTCTGTATCCCCTGCTCCTCCCAAGCTCCCTCTCTGCTCTCTCACACCAGCGCCAGCTCCCTAAGAGCCACCGGGGTTGAGGAAGGGCTGAGCCCCCAGTCATCCCCTCTGCAGATAACGGAGAGAAGGAAAGGGCTACTTTCTCCTTCTGATTTGGGTGGGGGTCAGGCTCCTGCAGAGGCACAGGAAGAGGCGGCAGATTGTGGAATCTGGCCACTTTGGTATGCCCTCTCAGGGTCTTTCAGAGGCATCTTGGGAAAGGAATTAAGGCAAAAAATCATCAGACTCTTTAGTGCTCAAGCATTCCATTCCTTCCTCCTTCCCCAACCCCTTCTCTCTATATTCTCTGCCTTTCCTGGAGAAGTTCACCTTGTGTTTAGGGTCCTCCCACTGAGGGCTATTTTGGGATTCTTTAGACAGCCAAACATCTGTGCTTCTCCGGTTCTGTGGCTTGTTTGCAGCTGAACTACCTGGACCCATTGAGGGTGGAGAAGGTTCTGGAGGTCACCCAACCTCAGGAAATTTGCTACCAAAGCTCTGGAAACTAGGAAGGAACCAGAACAGTACATGCACACTGGGGGTAGGCAGGATTGAGGGGCAGCTGAGTGGCTCAGTGGATAGAGAGGCAGGTCTAGAGAAGGAAGGTCTTGGGTTCAGATCTGACCTTTGTCACTTCCTATGTGTGTGATTCTGGGAAAAATAACCCCAGTTGCCTATCTCTTAGCATTCTTCTCCCTTGGAACCAATACTTAATACTGATTGTAAGACAGAAGGTAATGATTTCAACAAAAAAGAAAAGAGGAACTTGGTGGTGCAGTGGTATCAGATACTTACTAGCTGTGTGACCCTGGGCAAGTCACTTCACCCTTTTTTGCCTCAGTTTCCTCATTTGTTAAATGAACCGGAGAAGAAAATGGCAAATCACTTCAGTATCTTTGCCAAGAAAACCAAGAAAACAAATGGGGTCACAAAGAGTCAAAGCTGACTGAAATGACTTAATAACAATGCACATATTATCTCATTTAGTCCTGACAACAATGCTGTGAAGCAGGCACCATTTTTATCTTAATTTTACACATAAGTAATTTGTGTCTAAAACAGGTTAAGTGACTTGGCCAGTATCAAACAACTAGTATCCAAGACAAAATTTGAACTCAGATCTTCCTAGTTTCCTAGTGCTCTATGCCACCTGGCTACCTTTGTCATCTAGCTCACACATTTTTTAAGTATCCAAAATCATATAATAAGAGATTTTTACAAGTATCTTGGCAAAATTCAAGTGTGGTATATTTATTGTATCCCAATGATCTAACAGTACTCTCATCTCTTGACAAACCCATGGTAGCTCTCCCTTCCATATTAAGATTTTCCCCATCACATTTCACTATATAACAGATCGACACAAGAAAGCAAATGAAATTTTTGGAGGACTTTTGCAGAATTCATACAAAAGCCAGCAGAGGACAGAGAAAAACTCAGAAATACAAACTTAACCCCAAACTTACAATAAATCACTGTAAACACCCTATAAAAGAAAAAGACTTCTTTTCTGGTACAAAGGGAGGACCAACATTTTGTGTGTGTGTGTGTGTGTGTGTGTGTGTGTGTGTCTGTGTGTGTGTGTGTGTGTGTGTATTTTTTGGATTGTGAGGTGTAGCGGCCACTAACCCTCTATGGTGTGAAAGGAATAAGTGTCCTTTTTTATTTAAAAATTTTTAAAAATATTTTTCCATGTTTACAAGATTCATTTTCTTTCCCTCCCCTCTTCCCTTCCCACTCCCAGAGCTGACAAGCAATTCCCCTGGGTTATACATATATTATCACTTGATAAATAGGTGGACTTTCTAAAATTTTGTAAGGAACAAAGATCAATCTCAATGGCTTATAGCTTGAAGAAATTTATTCTCTTAAATTTTTGGAAAATTGGGACATTTTCCTATCTTCTAATCAATGGCACATTGATCAGATTTTTCAAAGATCAAAGACACTTAAATAAACCCAACCACAAGTCCTTTCAGGACCTGTAAATTGTAGTTGAGGAGCCTCAGTGAGGAAAGCTAGGCATTCTTTGATCATCTCCTCGATTTACCTGCATTGTCAACTCCCTGTTAGCCATTTCTTTCAGTCCTTGCTGGTCTAAAGATCTTTCTCATTAGAGGAAAAAAAAAGTATCAGGAAAAGCTCTCTTCTTGCCATCTATTATCATGGCCCCATAAACAGAGGATGATTTGGATCTTTATTTGATCTTTCCCTTATCTTAAACACAGCTTCAAAGCAAAAGCCACCCTTTTGCAGTTTATCTTTTTTTACCTGGCAACAAATACTCAGGCTAGACTGGTAGGGAATGCAGTTATAGGGGGGAAAGCACCAGTTTTAGCACTGGAAAACTTAATTTCTAGAACTGGTTTATGATCTGTGTAACCCTGACCAAATAACCTGATTCCTCTCAGCCTCATTTCCCATATGTGAAAAAGAGAGTTAGTCACTTTACAACATTGACCTCAGTGGATTCTGAGTTTTAGTGCTTTCAACATCACTCATATGAGATAGTGGCCCCCTTTTGTACTCATCCTGTTATCTGCTCTTCCTTTCACATTCTGCACGCGGTTGAAAACTACGAGTTGGTTGTTGAGTTCACAGTACAGGTATCCCTTCCACATCATCGGGGTTAAGGGCTTGGCACCTCTGTGATTTGGAAAATCTGTGTGAAATTTTCTGGTTCTCCCTTTGTACCAGAGAAGAACTCTAAAACGTGTCTTTTTCTTTTAGGGGATGTTTACAGCACCTTATTGTAAAATTTGGGTTAAGTATTTGGCCACAGGCTATCTGTAGGTCAATGTTAAGATACCTCCCAGTTTCTAGCCTTTGGGTATCATCTGCTGGCTTTCTTGTTCTTTTCACAAATTTTAACTTTTTACCAATTTTAACTTTAAAAAAGAATTTAGATATATTAATAGTATTGAAAGATAAACTATGTTGATATTATATAATACTATATATATATTTTATGCTTCTCTGAGTCTCTGAACTTGTTCTGTGTTGTCTGCTGGTCTTCACATGTTGTTGGTGGCTTCTGAAAAACTCCCCCAAAATTCCTATTTAATTTCTTATGCTAAAATTTTAATCAGTTAATTAATTAATTATTAATTTCTTATGCTGACCCAAGATATATTAGAACCAAAATGGAGAAAGTCACAAATATCTGTATGTCCACATCAGTCTCTATGAGAATTTCCCCTTTTCACACTTTTCAGAATTAGTGTTTGCATCACCAGAACCTTTTTCCCATGAATATCTTTTCATGACCTCATCTGAAGAATTTGAGCCCATGGGATCCTACTTATCTTTTGCCTGAACTCTTTGACATCGCACCTCCCCAAATTAGGATGTGTGGACCCAGCTTTGACCTCTTTAATCTAGCATTAACTCAAAATTGGAGATATCCTTTCTGCCAACATTTGCATAATTTATATTTGGATAATTAGTTCTTATGGCAGACCTGCCCCAGAATCAGGTCCAGGTGAGCAGTTCCTTTTGTTACTGCTTCCAGGTTTTGAAGAATAAAATGATCATTAAAGTTAGTTGGGAATTTATCCGCTGCTCTGCTTTTAGCATAGAAAGCTTCAAGAATCATCTGTATAACTGAAATCCCCTATTACTATATAAGGTATCCAAGTGTGGGAGGAAGACCTGAGTTCAAAACCAGCCTTGGACAGTGTAATGAATTAAATTCTCCAGAGGCTGTGTTACTTAAATTTAAAATATTTATTAAAATATGGCTCAAGAAAATCTAACTAGCCTGGGGACTCCCTCCCCAATCTGAGCTCTCTATCCACTGTGCCACCTAGTCGCCCCCTTTCTAAGCATTCTTTTGCTGTCCCTTTAATAACACTTTCTAGAATTTTGCAAGGAATAAAAATCAATCTGGAGCAACCGGGTAGGCAACATAGGAGGGAGGGGAAGATGGAGGGGGAGAGGAAGAAGGAACTTCCTGGAGAAGCCAATATATGCCTCTTGTGATGTCATCACTGGGTCCCTCTCTAGGACATCTCTGATTGGAAAACAATCACACAGGAAGTGAGCTCAGAGACCTCAAACTCCTCCCTCATTATTCCTCCTGAGAAAGGGGAATGTCCTTAGGATGGCAACAGACCCAGATATGCCAATACATTCTGTCTCGTAGTTGAATCTTTGCAGTCCAAAAATGGCGGCTGCTTAGCACATGGTGACTGGAGCTAGTTGACTTCTTCACCCAAGAAAGTTCTTGTTTACAGATAAACAGGGAGCAGGTTTTCACCCAGCCTTTAACAAAAGCCAGCCCAGTGAGATGCCCTGAGGTCTGGGAGTAAATTATGGAAGCTGGTTGACCTTCTAAACCAGAGATTTAAGAAAATGTTTAGTATAAAAATTACTACAGTTCAATATTAATTTCCCACTCTACTTACTAGCTATGAGTGATTGACATTGTAAATGATTAACAACTGTATCCTTGGGGAAAAAGAAAAAAGAAAAAAACACAAAACACTTTTGATTGTACGCCTGACATACTTTTAGGTTTAATTTTCATTACTAACATTTTCCTTATGAACTTTCTTAATTCAGTGAACAAAACAATAAATCAAATCCTCATTTGTAGCCTTTGCTGTTTGCTCATATTGAAAATTTAACAATTGACTTTCATAAATCAGTATGAGCTGACTTTAGCACATGTTTATGTGTTAGCTTGGGTAAGTCACTTAACCTCTCTCAGACTGAATTTCCTTGTCTGGTAAATGAAATAACACTAGCACCTACTTCATGGGGTTGTGTGGGGAGTCAATGAGATGATATAGTGTTCCAAAAGTCTTAGCAATTTTAATCAATTAAACTTCAGAAGCTTAAAACTACACCATAGCATTTAGGCTGCCTTAAATACATAAAGCGCTTTATCAACCTTAAAGTTCTCCGTAAATGCTAGCTATTATAATTTCCTGAAATAATCATCCATTTCCTCCTTCCATTCTGGTGGTCCATTGTATATCTCCATCACAAGATTGCTTCTGTTTCTCTCTTTATTGACTGTCACCAAAATGTTTTCCATTGTCCTTCTTTCCAATATCCCTCATCATTTATATTTTGATATTTAATTCTTTCTTTTGGTAGGTCATTGCCACAGACTCAGGTCCAAAAAAGCAGATAATTCCATTTCTTATGAATACAGCACATGCTTCTGTAGCATTTCAGTTATGAATCCTACCCCATCAAGTCTCAGGGCCTCCTTTGGCTTGTCTCCAGTACCATTTTGGACCCAGATAACAGTGCTGACCACATGGTACCTAGTTAGTCAATATTCCTCAATTATTTGGCTGATAAGTCTTGGAGAATTGAAAGACTGGTCAGAGCTAAGTGGGGTAGTTTGAGAATGCTCTTAGGAGAAAGGGAGTTTGGGAGTTTTAAGTATGTTCTGAAAGAGGGGAAGGAGAGAGTTTGGGAGTGAAGAAAGGAGAAAGAAAAAATTTCCTCACAATGGAGGAAATAACTTGTAAAAAAAAGCAAATAGATGGGAGTGTGCAGATCATATGTTTAGGGTCAAGTAGGGAGGGATGAACATACTGGCCCAGAAGGAATCCCTATAAAATTACTTTCATGAGATAGTAGGGCTTAGGAGAAAAATCACCAGGGAACTAGGGGAACTTGTGCCAAAGTTGAGGAGATGGGAAATGATTTGGGAGTATATTTATATTTATAAATCAGAAGTTGGGAGATAGACAATTCAAAATAGTCAGGAAACAAAGTCTCCTCTTTTTGTAGGTAGGAGATAACAAAGGAAATCCAGGTGGGAAGGCATTCTGTTCTACTAAGTTGCAGCCTACACAGAGTTCAGACTAATTCTGAGGACTCCTAGGTGCAACTTGGGGTAAAGAAGAGACAGATCAAAACTGTGTGGCTTTATTTAGTGCTAAGAAGGCTGATCAGAGATATGGGTTCAGGCATGGTGAACTCACCTGACTTTTCCCCCCTTCTTTCTTCCCTTGAATCCTCCTTCATTGCCTTTTTTTTCAGGGCTTTTGGCAGGATTTGAATAAGTTATATCTTGAAACATCTTTCAACCTAATGCCTAACGCCCAAATGTTTGCCAGGATGAGGGACACAGTGCCAACATCTTGGCATTTTAATGACGTTGGAATGTCACTTCCCATTCCCAAACCTCCTCGTTTTGATTCTGTCTCCCCAGAGGTGGATTGGGGAATCCCCTAAACTGCCTCTTCCTCCTCCAACCACAGTCATCCTTATCCAGGGGCAGAAGTCCAGGCCCAGAGAAGCCACAGGCCCAACTCCAGCTGCTGGGGGAGTCTAGGCCAGCCTGGAGTAAGGAGGAGCACTCCAGAAATGTGTGCAGTACTGGGGATCCAAATGGAAACTCTCAGCTCTTCCCCCAAACACCTAAGGCTGGGGGATGGATGATATGACCTGTTGCAGACCCCTCCCCGCCTTGGGATTCCTGGCTCATTACCCACTCAATTGGCCACCTTCCCAAATCATCAGATCTGGGTCTTAAGGGGAAGCTCATAAAGATTACATACTTAGCCTTTTCCCACAGGGTGGATAATTATTTTTATATATTGCCACCGATTAAAACACAAGAAATAGCTTGGAGGAATGTTCAGGTACTGGGCCTTTGATGTAGACAAAGGAAGACCTTTCTCTGCCTCCCAGGGCTCTTGCATCCACATTAATTCTTCTGACAGATGGAGGGGAGAAGGGTTGTTTGTGAATTAGCATAGCCTGGAGACCTCACTGCAATTGCTTGCATTTTAATATCCCACCTTTGATCTGTTGAAAAGCTGACAGGGAGAGGGGAAAGACCTTATTAGGTGGCATAAATCATAGCTGATGAAACCACTTTCCTCCGACAAACTGAGACCATCCCCTGACTCTAGGAAGAAAGGAAGAAGGGAAGATAAGGAGAGCAGAGCTAGCATCATTCCATGAAGAGTCCATAAGACTCGGTGGATAGAGTACTAGGCCTAGAGGTCCTAGGCTTCCTATGTGGTCTTGGACACTTCCTCACTGTAGGGCACTTACCCTGTTTGCCTAGTGCTCGCCCTTCTGTTTTAGTGTTGTTACTGAGACAGAAAGTAAGCATTAAAAAAAGAGAGATTGTAGGTTTACAGGATCCTAGGTGTAGAAGCTGGAGAGGCCCTCTAGTCCAGGAATGTCAAACTCACATGGAAACAGAGGCTACTAAGCTGGACCTAAGGATCTCTGTGGTCTGTGTGTTGACTTAGAAAACAACATATTAACATTATCTAGGTCTCATTTTATTTAGTTAAATACTTCCCAAAATAAAATGAGACCTAGATAATGTTGCTATGTCGTTAATATGTCCCCTCTACATCAAATACCGACTGGATGGCTCACTATTCGACCTTCGCCGCCTGACTGCAAAAACAAAGACAACAGAGAGACTCATCCTGGAAGCTCTCTTTGCAGAGGACTGTGCTCTCATGGCCCACCAAGGAAATCATCTCCAAACCATTGTGGACAGGTTCTCCACCGCAACAAAACTGTTTGGCCTGACTATCAGCCTCAGCAAAACAGAGGTGCTGTTCCAACCCGCACCAGGGAGGCCAACGAACCAGCCGTGCATTACAATCAACGGCACGCAGCTTTCTAACATCAACACTTTCAAGTACCTGGGCAGCACCATCGCCAACGACGGGTCCCTAGACCACGAGATCAATGCCAGGATCCAAAAGGCCAGCCAGGCACTCGGGCGGCTGCGCTGCAAAGTCCTCCAACACAGAGGTGTAAGCACTGCGATGAAGCTCAAAGTGTACAACGCAGTGGTCCTCAGCTCGCTCCTGTACGGTTGTGAGACATGGACACTGTACCGGAAGCACATGAAGCAGCTGGAGCAATTCCACCAACGCTCCCTCCGGTCAATCATGAGGATCCGATGGCAGGACCGAATCACCAACCAGGAAGTCCTCGACAGAGCCAACTCCACCAGCATCGAAGTGATGGTCCTCAAAGCCCAGCTACGATGGTCTGGACATGCCATCCACATGGACCCACAGCGAATACCAAGACAGGTATTCTATGGTGAACTGTCAGCTGGACTTGGGAAACAAGGCCGACCAAAGAGAAGATTCAAGGATCAGCTAAAGTCCAACCTGAAGTGGGCTGGCATTACACCAAAGCAACTAGAATTCGCTGCCTCTGACAGAAGCAGCTGGCGAACCCACATTCACCATGCCGCCACCACCTTTGAAGATGAACGACTTCCACATCTTGCCGCTGCGCGTGAACGCCGACACCAGGCCACAGCCGCACCTCCCGTAACAACTGGCGTCCCATGCCCCCTGTGCCACAAACTCTGCGCCTCAGCCTTTGGACTTCAAAGCCACATGAGGGTACACCGTAGATGATAATGCACAAAAACAATTGTCATTCTCGGTCACCGAGAGACTACTACTACTACTACTACTACTTCCCAATGACTTTTTTTTTTAAACCCTTACCTTCCGTTTTGGAGTCAATACTGTGTATTGGCTCCAAGGCAGAAGAGTGGTAAGGGTTAGGCAATGGGGGTCAAGTGACTTGCCCAGGGTCACACAGCTGGGAAGTGTCTGAGGCCAGATTGGAACCTAGGACCTCCCATCTCTAGGCCTGGCTCTCAATCCACTGAGCTACCCAGCTTCCCCCCCACCCCAATGACTTTTTAATGTGGTTCAAGGCTTACTGGTGAGTGTTGCTGCCCACAGGTGGCCCACAGGTGGCATGTTTAACCCTTCTAAGTCCTTTACAAATGAGGAAAGCTGAATAATGTTCTAAATTGACTAAATAAATTAATTTAACAAAAAATAAAATAAAATAAAATAAATATCCATGGAAGATGGTCAGAAGAAGAGAAGGAAAGCTCCAAAGGAGTGAGAATGTGATGTAAAGGCGAAAAGGGAATACAATAAAAATACTTTGATTTCCTGATGAAAAACAAACAAAAAAAACAAAAAACAAACAAAAAACAAACAAATGAGGAAAGCTCAAAGAAATTCAGTGATGTGCCCAAGGTGCCATAATGTTAAGTAGGAGAGATGAGGCTTGAATTCAGTCCTTCCAACTTCAAAACCAGAGCTCCTTCCACAGTGCCATTAATGGGTACAATTTTCATGGCTTGGGTCAGGATTCCCACTTGCAGCCAGGCCTTTGATCCATGACCACATGAACCACATTTTTTGTAAAGCCAGCCCAGAGGACCTAGAACATGCTCTCTGGAAGCACAGGCTACTTTGTCTAGGGGATCTTGAGTCCTGGCCCTCCAGCCCAGTATGAGGACCTTTCAGGGTTTATTTTATATCCTTCCCAGGAGAGGAGTCTAATGATGGGTTCCAGATGTGGGAAGCACAGCTGGGACCTGAGCAATGGGTCCCAGATGTTGACTTCAGAATGGGTTGAACATTTTGAGAAGCTGAAAGGACCAAAGATCAGGAGAGAAGTGTATGCCTGTGTGTGTCTACAGAGAGACATGGAGTCAGAGGCTGAGACAGAGAGAAGGCTTTACCCTCTGTGGAATCCTAGGAAGCGATTCTTATGGGAACCAATAGATTTGGGGTTCACAGTTCAGTTTTTGTTACAAACTCCTTAGATGGGGACAGCCGGGTGGCTCAGGGAATGGAGAGTCACGCCTGAAGATGGGAGATTCAGGTTCCAAATATGACCTCAGACACTTCCTACCTATGTGACCCTGGGCAAGTCACTAAACCCTGTTTCCCTCAGTTTCCTCATCTGTGAGCTGCAGAAGGAAATGGCAAACCACTCTAGTATCTTGGCCAAGAAAATCCCAAATGGGGTCACAATGAGTTGGACATGACTGAAAACAACTGAACAAGAGCCTGCTTTAACCACCTTTAATCAAGCCACATACTTGTGTGGTTGGCTCTTTGCAGTGAGTGAATAGTTTAATGGGGGACTGACAGAATATAGACCAAACTCTTTTTTTTTTGTGGAAATGTTCATGTTAAAAAGCATCAAGTTCATAGTAATAAAAGAGAAAAGGAAAAAAAGGATCTAGGCTGCTAGGATATTAGATTATAAGAGTTCTTAAAGATCATCTAGATGCACATTGGTGGCATGGTGGAAAGAATACAGGACTTGGAACCAGAAAGACCTGATTTCAAATTCTGCCTTGGAGATTTACTAGTTGTGTGATCCCAGGCAACTCTTTTCCCCTCTGCCTGCTTGAGTGTCCTCATCTGTAAAATGGGGGTAATAATAGCCCGTGTCCCACGATTGCTATGAGGGCCAAATAAGTTGACATGCAAACTTTTGAGAGCTATATGAATGTTTATTATGACCTAATCTGACCCTCCTATTTTAGAGAAGAGGAAGCAGGTCCTGGAAGGCTTCTTGAGTCTCGGTATTAGAGCTCAAAGAGACTTTGGAATGCCTTCATTTAGACCAACTCCTTCATTTGAGAAATGAAGAAACTGAAGCCAAGAGAGGTAAAGCAACTTAGCCAAGGTGACAGAAATAGAAAGTAGTAGGAGCACAATTTGAACCAGTTCTCTTCCTCTAAATCCCACTGTACCACTCTGAGGAGGATCTCAAACACGGATTATTGAGTATTCAAGGCAGTAGGCTAATTAAGGTACTTGCCCAAGGTCACCTATCTACAAGAAAACAAGTATAAACAACACAGTAATAATCATTGATAGCATTTAAATAGTAACTTAGTGTTTACAAAGAGTTTTACAAATATTATTTCCTTTTATCCTCACCACAATAGGAGGTGGTGGTTGTTGTTGTCAGTCATTTCGGTGACCCCATTTAGGGTTTTCTTGGCAAAGATTCTAGATTGGTTTGCCATTTCCTTTCCAGCTTATTTTATAGATAAGATGTAAACAGGGGTAAGCAACTTGCCCAGGCTCACAGAGCTAGTGGTCAGATTTTAATTCATGAAGGAGTCTTCCTGACTCCAGGCCCAGTGCTAGATCACCTAGCTGTTCATTTTTATTACCTCCATTTTACAGATGTAGGAACTGAGGCAGATAGGGGTTAAGGGACTTAATCCTTTGCACAGGGTCACATAGCTTGCAAATGTTTGAAATCAGGTCTTTTTGACTCCAGTATTCAGTCCACTACAATACCTAGGTGCCCCCCATCCTACTAGTATGGTGCAAACTGTATACATAAATGTTTAGGGAGCCTGGAGATGAGGGAAGGCTTCTTGGAGAGATGAAACTGGAGTCCTATTAGTTTGGTTCCTGATCTACTTGTATTTGCTGATTTCATTCCCTGTCCATGAGGCAGTGAGTGACAGGGGAAAGAATGTCAGACACGGAATCAAGAGAAACCTGGGTTCAAATCTCTTCTCAAATACTTTATGTGTGACCCTGGACAAGTCACCTAACTTCTGTGAGCCTCCATTTTTCCCATCTATCACATGGACATAATAAAACCTGTAGTACATACTTCACAGAATAATTTTGAAGATCAAAGGAGCTAATGTATGTAAAGCATTTTATAGAACACATAGGGTTATAGAAATACCAGTTATCATTATTTTCAAGGTGATGCCACTCTTTGCTTACACTGGCATCAAGAATTCAGTCTTAGGAGGTGAGGGAAGGAAGAATCCTTGATTTTACAAGAATGGATTCTGATGATAAAA